>NC_069500.1:1385906846-1386206846 GCF_027579735.1 Bombina bombina
TCTGAAAGGACCGGGTAGAAGGATGTCGTGGGTCCCAGGGTAAAATCCTTAAACTAACCCACACCTACTCGCCAGCCTGTCTGAACAGCTGGGAAGACAGGTGCGCCCTGGGGAAGCTGGTCGGCATGTACCGCAGATAGGCCGCGAAGGTAAGTCCCCGCATTCAGCCAGATGACCTCACCTCTGTATAGGAACCAGGCAGCGCTAGTATGAGGTGAGAAACGTTGTAGCGGCATCAGGTCAGGCTGAGCATGCAGATTTTCCCCAGTCACCATCTCCTCACTCGGACTGCCTTCGTCATCAGAAGCGTCTGCAGCTGCTTCTCGGGTGAGGGCTAAGGGGAGCAGCGAAGGCTCGCAAGCCACCGGTCTCGCACCAACTACTCTTTGGGACCCAGGTAGCTCCATCTCTAGTGCATAGTGGCTGGAGGTATTCTCTTGGGTAGGGTCCTCACCAATAGTGGAAGTCGTAGGAGGTCTATCTCCCTCCGAGCCCAAGCGACTGCTAATCAGTATTAGCCGGTCCAGTCTACATAGTAGATTACGGTGATGCTCCTCAAAAAGGGCCAATATAGCCATGCGAGAGGCCTCCATATTTACACCGCCTCGTGGCTAGGCCGCACTTTGTGGATCCGGTAGAAAACCAGGGGAGCGCTCCTTAATGCTCAATCTTGCTCCACCTCGTATAGCAGTGTCCCAGATAGGGGTATACCACCTCCTCAGTATTTGTGAGCTCCTAGGGTAAGATTATCCCCCAAAAACATAAGGCCGGGATTGTTTTTTATTTTGGGGGGCTTTATTATTTTATTAGGGGGCTTAGAATAGGTATAATTAGCTTAAAAATCTTGTAATCTTTTTTTATTTTTTGTAATTTAGTGTTTGTTTGTTTTTGTAATTTAGTTTAGTTTATTTAATTGTATTTTAGTTAGATATTTGTAGTTTATTTAATTTATTGATAGTGTAGGTGTATTTGTAACTTAGATTAGGATTTATTTTACAGGTAAATTGGTAATTATTTTTACTAGGTAGCTATTAAATAGTTATTAACTATTTAATAGCTATTGTACCTAGTTAAAATAAATACCAAGTTACCTGTAAAATAAATATAAACCCTAAAATAGCTACAATGTAATTATTAATTACATTGTAGCTATCTTAGGGTTTATTTTATAGGTAAGTATTTAGATTTAAATAGGAATATTTTAATTAATAATATTAATATTAGATTTATTTTAATAAGAGTTTAGTTAGGGATGTTAGAGTTAGATAGGGTTATTATACTTAATATATATATAATATAATAACTATATTAACTATATTAACCCTAATATAATTAGGGTTAATATAGTTAATATATATAATATAATAACTATATTAACCATAATATAATTAGGGTTAATATAGTTAATATAGCTGGCGGCGGTGTAGGGGGATTAGATTAGGGGTTAATGTGTTTAATATAGGTGGCGGCGGTGTAGGGGGATTAGATTAGGGGTTAATACATTTATTATAGGTGGCGGCGGTGTAGGGGGATTTAGATTGGATGCAAAAGAGCAGTTTACTTTGTGACAAAGCCCCACCAAAAGCCCTTTTAAGGGCTGGTAAAAGAGCAGTTTTCTTTGGGGCATGCCCCGCAAAAAGTCCTTTTAAGGGCTGGCAATAGAGCAGTTTACTTTGGGGTAATGCCACGCAAAAAGCCCTTTTCAGGGCTATTTGTAGGGTTAGACTAAGGTTTAGTGGTAGGGATAGTTTAGTATTTTAGGGTTAAATAATTTAATATAGCTGGCTGCGGGGTAGGGGGATTAAATTAGGGGTTAATTAATTTAATATAGGTGGCGGCAGGGTAGGGGGATTATATTAGGGGTTAATTAATTTAAAGGTTAAATTAATTAAAGGTAGATGGCGGCGGGGTAGGGGCTCACTTTAGGGGGTAGGTAAGGTAGATGGCGGCGGTGTAAGGGACTCACTTTAGTGGGTAGGTAAGGTAGATGGCGGCGGTGTAAGGGGCTCACTTTAGGGGGTAGTTTAATATAGTTGGCGACGGTGTAGGGGGATCACATTAGGGGGTAGTTAATGTAGGTGGCGGCGGGGTCCGGGAGCGGCGGTTTAGGGGTTAAATATTTTATTAGGGATTGCGGCGGGGGATCGCGGTTGACAGGTAGATAGACATTGCGCATGCGTTAGGTGTTAGGTTTATTTTGTAGCTAGTTTAGGGAGTTACGGGGCTCCAATAGACAGCGTAAGGCTTACTACGGCTGCTTTTTGTGGCGAGGTGAAAATAGAGTAAGATTTCTCCATTTTCGCCACGTAAGTCCTTACGCTGTATATTGGATACCAAACTGCTCTGGTTTGGTATACCTGCCTATGGCCCAAAAAACTACGGGCGACGGCAGAAATATACCAGCGTAACTTCTAGGTTACGCCGTATATAGGATACCAAACCAGCACAAAATTCAGCGTCGCCGGCATTTGCGGGCGACGCTGCATATCGGATCGGGCCCCAGATGTGTACAAACAAGCACATTCTATACATTTTCAAATCAAATCAGTTTTCATTTTTCCATGTGAAAACATTTTAACTGTTTAAACAGTGCTCTTATATATGCATTACGTACATTTTTTAATTCAATGTCCCTTTGACATTTAGATACCATTGACAATAGAAAAGAAAAAGAAAAAAAAGTAACACTTGTATTAAGTCACTTATAAGTAAAAACAAAGTGAACTTTTTTTATTTTAATTATCTTCATTTTAACTATAGTAATAAAGGTGTTCTAATTTTGAAAAAATATGCTTAGAATTTAGGAAGGTTTATAATATATATAGATATTAAGATATTCGTGTGAAATAGTAAATTAAAAAATGTTTTTGTCTTTGGTACATATTATGAGTAATATAAATCTTAATAAAAAAATAATACTGTTTTCAAGGATGTTTTTTAAGAATATCATGTTAAATTAAAGTTGTTTAACTGTTTATTTGTTTCTGTTCTGTAAATTTGTTTCTATACATACATGTTAAATTAAGCATGACCAGATTGAGCTCCTAAGAGGAATTCAAAGTTGTTTTTAATTTTAAAGCGACTTTGATTCCCAGTAGACAATTACAATTATAAAAAAGATTAAAAGATTTTTATAATAAAGGATTTCTTAGTTGTGTATTAATGGCCAGGTTTTAAACAGTATTTTATTTTTTGTTGTAATGTTTGTGAAAAGTTAAAGTGTATAACAAACCTAAGAGCATATTTATGACCCTTATCTGTTGATAAACATATGTCTAAGGAAAGATTATTAAAGGGTTAATTGAACCCACCAATTGGAACCATTCAGGACAATTAAAAGGACATCAAATAGGCCAATAAATTACTCCTTGAGAAAGCTGAAGGATTCAGTGAAAAGTACGTTGGAGTATCATTACCGCAGACTAAGGTGACATCACAGTAGGCGGGACTTTTTGTTGTACACAGACGCTGGTTCAATAATTGAACAAGTAGAATTTCTGTATCGGAGATATGGTATTTGGACAATGTATAATTAATATAATATTGTAAAATTGTTAATATTTTCGATTTTAGATTTCATGGAAATTACCATAAAAATGCAACATATACAAATAAATATGTTATCATTGTAAAAAAAAAACTTTTGAAATGTATTTGAATTTAAAAATATAAAAATTTTATTGAACAAAATAAATAAAATGTGAAATGAACATTACCAAATAAACTATTATTTGAATATATAATTTCAAACAAACAAAAGTATGCACAAAAATCAGGGCATAAGTATATGTAATTTAAACTATGACATGCAATTTCAAAACTTCTGTCCGGCTGTCTTAGGATCTGATGGTCTCTCTTTATCCCTTACAATTGAAAGCAGAGTTTCTAATGTAGGTTCAGCAAGACCGAGAGCTATATTTGTTTTCTAATTCCTCTGCTCATCCATTTGCTTTTGCCACCCAAATCTTTGCTGATCCAGTTGTCTTTGAAACTCAAATCTTTCTCTATCTAACTGAATGTTCCTTTCAGAAATTTCTACCCATCAGTCAAATTTAGTGCTAATGAGGTTTTGAAGTTGCACATGGTCAACCCTATAGTGACAAGCAAGGTCAAGCATGTGATGGAGGCCAACGTCACCTACACGTTCAGCCTCTGGTATATTGGCAACCTCGGGTACATTTGGTTTTTGCTGTACTTTATGAAGACAAGGTTCTTCTTGTTGTTCTCCTGGTGGATAATGCTCTGGTGGGGAATGAATTTCAAAAGGCTGTGCATCTCCCATTTCTTGATTTAGATCTGGTGTTTCACTGTCTCCTCCATGTCTTTGTTGTTCTTCAGACATAGGTGTTTCTTCCTCCACAGGGACAAGATTTAACATCACTTCCTCTGATGAGTTTTCATCCTCTATAGGAATACATAATAGAGCATTTTTACAAAATGAAAAATTAGAGAGAGAGTGCGGAAAAAAAAGAGAGAGAATTATATAGAAGGGTATAAAATGAAAAATAAGGATAGAGATATATTGAGAGAGAGAGAGAAATTTGAAGAAAGAGACGAGAGAGAGAGAGAGAGAGAGAGAGAAAGAAAGAAAATAGAGGAAACAAATGAGAGAGAGTAAAAGAGAGAAAGAACATTTAAGAAAGATAGATATAGTAAAAAAATAGAGAGTGATATATAGTGAGAGAAAGAGAGAGAGAATTAAGGAAAATTGAATAAAGAGATGAGAGAGAAATAGAGAGAAAGAAAATTGAAGAAAGATAGAGGTAGAAAAAAGAGAGTGCTATATAGTTAGAGAGGGAAAGAAAATTGAGGAAAGACATAAGAGAAAAACAATATTGAAGAAAGAGAGTTAGAGAAAAAAAAGATATATTTTGAGAGAAAGAAATATAATTGAAGAAAGAGAAAGATAAATAGAGAGAGAGAGAGAGAGAGAGAGAGAGAGAATGACATGTGAAAAAATATATGAGAGAGAAAGAGAAGGAAAATTGAAGGAAAAGAGAGATAGAGAAAAAAAGAGAATTATATATTGAGAGAGAAAAGAAAAGAGAAAGAAATTTGATGAGATAGAGCGAAAAAAGAGAGAGTGATATATTGTGAGAGATTGAGAGAGAGAAGGAAAATTGAAGAAAAAGAGATATAGAGAAAAGAGAGAGTGATATATTGTGAGATAGAGAAATAAAATTGAAGAAAGAGATGAGAGAGAGAGATAAAAAGAGAGAGATAGAGAAAGAAATTTGAAGTAAGAGGTGAGAGAGAGAGAAAAAGAGAGAAAGAAAATTGAAGAAAAAGAGAGAGATAGAGAAAAAAGAGAGAGTGATATATTGTGAGAGAGTGAGAGAGAGAAGGAAATTTGAAGAAAGAGATGAGAGAAAGATAAATATAGAGAGAGATAAAAAGAGAGAGACTGAAAATAGAAGAGAGAATTATATATTGAGAGAGAGAGGGGTAGAGAGAAAGAAAAATGAAGAAAGAGATCAGAGAGAGAAAGAGAGAGAGAGAGAGAGAGAGAGAGAGAAAGCAAACTGAAGAAACAGATGAGAGAGAGAAAAAGAGAGAAAGAGAAAGCAAACTGAAGAAAGAGATGAGAGAGAAAAAGAGAGAGAGAGAGACAGAGAGAAAGCAAACTGAAGAAACAGATGAGAGAGAGAAAGCAAACTGAAGAAAGAGATGAGAGAGAAAAAGAGAGAAAGAGAAAGCAAACTGAAAAAAGATGAGAGAGAAAGAGAGAGAGAGAACGCAAACTGAAGAAAGAGATGAGAGAGAGAAAAAAAGAGAGAGAAAGCAAACTGAAGAAACAGATGAGAGAGAGAGAAAAAGAGAGAGAGAAAGCAAACTGAAGAAAGAGATGAGAGAGAGAAAAAGAGAGAGAGAAAGCAAACTGAAGAAAGAGATGAGAGAGAGAAAAAGAGAGAGAGAAAGCAAACTGAAGAAAGAGATGAGAGAGAGAAAAAGAGAGAGAAAGCAAACTGAAGAAAGACATGAGAGAGAGAAAAAAAAGAGAGAGAGAGAGAGAGAGAAAGCAAATTGAAGAAACAGATGAGAGAGAGAAAGTAAAAGCAAACTGAAGAAAGAGATAAGAGAGAGAAAAAGAGAGAAAGAGAAAGCAAATTGAAGAAACAGATGAGAGAGAGAGAAAAAGCAAACTGAAGAAAGAGATGAGAGAGAGAAAAAGAGAGAAAGAGAAAGCAAGCTGAAAAAAAAGATGAGAGAGAGAATGCAAACTGAAGAAAGAGCTGAGAGAGAGGAAAAAAGAGAGAGAAAGCAAACTGAAGAAAGAGATGAGAGAGAGAAAAAAAGAGAGAGAGAAAGCCAACTGAAGAAAGAGATGAGAGAGAGAAAAAAAGAGAGAGAGAAAGCCAACTGAAGAAAGAGATGAGATAGAGAAAAAGAGATAGTGATATTGTGAGAGTGGGAGAGAGAAGGAAAACTGAAGAAACAGATAAGAGAGAGAAAAAGAGAGCGAGAGAGAGAGAGAGAGAGAGAGAGAGAAAGCAAACTGAAGAAACAGATGAGAGAGAGAGAAAGAGAGAGTGAAAGCAAGCTGAAGAAACAGATGAGAGAGAGAGAAAGAGAGAGAGAAAGAGAGAGAGAAAGCAAGCTGAAGAAACAGATGAGAGAGAGAGAAAGAGAGAGAGAAAGCAAACTGAAGAATCAGATGAGAGAGAAAAAGAGAGAGAGAGAAAGCAAACTGAAGAAACAGATGAAAGAGAGAGAGAAAGCAAACTGAAGAATCAGATGAGAGAGAAAAAGAGAGAGAGAAAGCAAACTGAAGAAACAGATGAGAGAGAAAGAGAGAGAGAAAGCAAACTGAAGAATCAGATGAGAGAGAGAGAAAAAGAAAGAGATAAAGCAAATTGTAGAAACAGATATGAGAGAGAAAAAGAGAGAGAGAAAGCAAACTGAAGAAACAGATGAGAGAGAAAAAGAGAGAGAGAAAGCAAACCGAAGAAAGAGGTGAGAGAGAAAAATAAAGAGAGAAAGAAAATCAAAGAAAAAGAGAGATAGAGAAAAAGAGACAGAGTGATATATTGTAAGAGAGAGAGACTGAGAGAGAGAAGGAAAATTAAAGAAAGAGATGAGAGTGGAGGAAATAGAGAGAAAGAAAATTGCAGAAAGAGAGAGATAGAGGAAAAAAGAAAGATTGATATATTGTGAGAGAGAAAGAAAATTGAAGAAAGAGATGAGAGAAAGATAGAGAGAAATACATTTGAAGAGAGAGATAGAGAAAAAAGAGATAGTGATATATTGTGAGAGAGTGGGAGAGAGAAGGAAAACTGAAGAAAGAGATGAGAGAGAGAAAAAGAGAGAGAGAAAGCCAACTGAAGAAACAGATTAGAGAGAGAGAAAGAGAGAGAGAAAGAAAGCTGAAGAAACAGATGAGAGAGAGAAAAAGAGAAAGAGAAAGCAAACTGAAGAAACAGATGAGAGAGAGAGAGAGTAAAAGAGAGAGAGAGAAATCAAACTGAAGAAACAGATGCGAGAGAAAGAGAGAGAGAGAAAGCTGTCATGAGATGCAGGACATATGCAGGACACAGCAATGATGGTACAACTCTATTTTATTACAGAGCACAGAAACATACATCTAGTCAGGTTGATTTCACTAACTAACTGTGACACAGACTACCGGACCTAAGCCCCGCCCCCAAACTAGTGACATCACTTCCTGCTCTCATCACATCTTCCCCCTTTTCAAAGGGCCAAGCATACATTTAAATATAACAAATAACAGGGTATACAAAGAGTATACAACAACATTTTTGAACAGTATATAGCAAATTGGTTACAGAAAAATAAACAACATTAATTACATCCTGACTTGGACATCGGGGTAGACTACCCTAGTCCACAGTGACCATGGGATTATTCTGCCCATACTTCCGGTCACTGTTCTAGCTAAAGTCAGTCCCTATATCGGGCCGGAAGTTTCACCACTCTTCCGCTTGATGTAACTTTTCATGAAATGTCCTCTGATACAGAAGAAGGTGAATAAGAGTCCGCTGGAGTCAAAGACATATCCCCGCTGTGATCTTGCTGAGGGGAAGGCACCTCTCTTAGAACAGGGGATCCCACCAGCGATGGCACTGAGGCATCCAGTTCCAGACTCTCAGGTACAGGCTGAAGATGTCTTCGGTTACGGCGTGTAACCGTCCCTCCATCAGTAAGGACTGCATAAGACCTTGGTTCTGGAGAGCGTCCAATTACCATAGCAGGCGTCTTCCATTTCTTCTCATCATCCAGTTTAATTCTGACACTTTGCCCCGCATTTAGTTCCTGTAAGGGCCTGACAGAATGTCTCCTGTCGTAGAAGAAACGATAGCCCTTTTTGGCCTCTTCATCCCTCCTAAGGACTTCGTCCTGAGGAACATAGCCAGTCGGCTTGAAGACACCCACTGAGGGTAAAGTGGTGCGAATCTGGCATCCTAGCATCAGCTGTGCCGGGCTAAACCCGGTGGCTTGAATGGGCGTCGCCCTGTATGACAAGAGGGCTAGGTATGGCTCAGATTGCTTTAAAATGAACTTTGTTGTTTGAACTGCCCTTTCAGCCATTCCGTTGGCCTGCGGGTAATGTGGACTGGACGTGGAATGTACAAAGTCATATTCCCTGCTGAAAGCACTGAACTCTGTAGAAGCGAACTGCATGCCATTATCACTCACCAGCTCCATCGGAATGCCCCACCGGGCGAACAAGCTCTTCAGACAAATGATAACGGCTTGAATTGTGATATCATTCAAAGGTGCAATTTCTAAATACCTGGAATAGTAGTCGATCACAACAAGGAACTTTTTCCCGTGCAGTTCACACAAATCAGCAGCTATTTTCTGCCATGGCCCGGCAGGCAGCAGAGTAGAAATCAAGGGCTCCCTTCTCTGAGTATGCCGGCGTTCCTGGCAAAAGGCACATTTAGACCTGTGATTTGCAATGTCGGAGCTGATCCCAGGCCACCACACAGCTGTAGCTGCCTTTTCTCTGCACTTTGTAATGCCTAAGTGGCCATCGTGAATCCTGTTTAACATCTCCTTCCTCATGCTGACAGGAATAACAATGCGGTCTTGGAACAGCACCAACCCCTCCAGCTCTGTGAGCTGCGACCTCTCTGACTGGTAAGAACTTAAAGACATCCAGGCTGCCCGGCTCTCGGGCCAGCCTTTTTTAATGTACTTTATAACCTCTTGCAGATCTGCGTCCAAATATGTCTCTTTCTTTATTTCTTCCAGTTTCCTTGAAGAAAAGGACTTTGAGGCCAGAACCGAATCAACATACACTTTCACATCAGATTCAGTTGAGGATTCTTCAGCAGCAGCCAGCGGGAGCCTGGATAGTGTATCTGCCACAGCCAGTTGTTTCCCCGGCACATGCACTGCCTGAACATTGAACCTGAGTAGTCTCATTAAAAGTCTCTGGCATCTTAACGGTGTTTTGTCAATATCATAAGAGTTGATTAGAGGGACTAGCGGTTTATGGTCAGTCTCCAGACTAAATTTCTCTAAACCCACTAGATAACGCTGAAAGTGCCCACAGGCCCAAACTGCAGCCAGGCACTCTTTTTAAATTTGAGCGTATTTTGACTCAGCAGCCATCAGTGTGCGAGAACAGTAGGCGATGGGCTGTAGTTTATTTTCATTTAACTGCAGGAGAGCAGCCCCCAACCCATAACTGCTTGCATCAGCACTAACTACAGTCTTTTTGGAAGGGTCATAGAACCCCAGCACTGGGGCAGACCCCAGCAGGGACTTGGCCTGCATAAAAGATTTTTCTTGTGAAGGTCCCCAGACCCAGGCAACGTCTTTCTTTAGCAACTCTGTGATAGGGTGTAGAACTGTTGATAAATCTGGAAGAAACTTGCCCACATAATTTACAAGACCCAATATCTGTCTCAGCTCATGTACATCAGAAGGACTTTTCATCTGTTCAATAGCACAAATTTTCTTGGGGTCTGGTTTGATGCCATCCCCATTGATAATATGCCCAAAGTAACATAATTCAGTTTTCCTAAAATGACATTTTTCTTTATTTAACTTCAGCCCAGACTCTTTGATAGCCTGCAGCACACAACTTAAACGCTGATCATGCTCCTCCACTGTAGACCCATACACCAGAATGTCGTCCATGACGACTGCTGTGCCCACGTGGTCACTCAGGAGAGAACTAATTTCCCTTTGAAAGATTTCAGGAGCAGAGGATATCCCAAAGGGGAGTCTGCAGAAACAAAACCCGACCTACCGGTGTGATAAAAGTTTGCGGCACTGGATCTAGGGGGATCTGCCAAAAGCCGCTAGAAGCGTCCAATGTAGAAAAGAACTTCGCTCCAGCCAACTTTGGAGCTATATCTTCTAATGTCGGCAGCACAAATCTCTCTCTCTTCACTGCCTTCAACCTTTTCAGGTCCACACAGATGCGCACCTTTCCGTTTTTCTTTGCAACAGGTACAATGGGGGCACACCAATCAGTTGCTTCAACAACCTCTTCAATAACCCCCATAGACTTGAGGCATGAGCGGGAACGAAATTCTATGTGGGAGTAGAAATACTGTATGGGACTGTGTCACTTTTAAGTGCTATACGGACTGGCTTGCAATTCAGTAGGCCCAATTCGCCAAACATATCTTCGGAGATCTCATTCACTCTGGCCACGAGGCCCAGGTCACAGGCTGCTTTTCTGCTCAATAAATTGCTAACACACTGACCTCGAATCACATGCACCCACATAGTGAATTTCCTCTGCTTGTACTCACAGCTGGCAAGAAATTTCCCCGCACAATCAATGTGGCCACCGGGACTATGGACATTCGTAGTAACCTTCACCAGCTGGGGCTGTCGAGGCAGTTTCATAAATGCAGCAAAAGACATTACAGTGATATCTGCTCCTGTGTCAATCTTAAAATCAATTTTGGCTCCCATTACATTAAAAGTAACTTTCCAATCTTCCTCTGAGCTTGGCTGTTCCACAACAGACCCCACAAAAGACACTTCCTGACACTCTTGGTCACTATCCACCTGCATCTCCTTAATGCATTCAGTTTTACACACCACTTCAAAATGGCCCATTCTGTTACATTTTCTGCATCTTTTATCTCTGATCATGGGCCGGTTGCACCGTGTGCATCGGGCATGCTGCGCCCATCCACTTCTAGGTCTATCCGTTATTTTAGATCTACCACTCACACTGTGTCTTTCACTAGCAGTTTTCCTGAACTGTTGCACTTCATCCACAATACTCTCAGACCTCAAATTAGCACTTTGCTTTTTCACCAGTTCACTCTGGCGGGCCATCCTAATAGCCCCATCTAATGTTAAATCAGGCTCTAACTGCAGCTTCAGTGAGACTTCAGCATCTGCAATTCCAATAACTATTCTGTCTCTGATTTGCTCATCTTTAGCAACACCAAACTCACAGAATTCAGCTAGTTCATACAGGCTGCGCATAAATGACTCCACAGATTCTCCCACATGCTGATTACGTTTGTGAACACAAGCCCTCTCATGAATCACATTTCTTTTGGGCACAAAGTGGGCACTGAGTTTATCCATAACTATATCAAAGTTAAATTCTTCCCCTTCTTGGAAAATAAAATCATTGAACACTGGCTCCACATCCTTCCCCATAGAGTATAAAAGAGAATTAACTTGTACTTCACCACTCTCCTTGTTCAGTTTAGAAGCGATCCTGAAGCGCTGAAACCGCTGACGCTATGTGGGCCAAGCTGCAGGCTGAGAGAAGTCAAAAGGCTCAGGTGAGGTAAACTTTGACATTGTCATCTATCAGGAACAGAAGCGCAGGCCAGAACTTCTGACACCATTTCATGAGATGCAGGACATATGCAGGACACAGCAATGATGGTACAACTCTATTTTATTACAGAGCACAGAAACATACATCTAGTCAGGTTGATTGTACTAACTAACTACAACACAGACTACCGGACCTAAGCCCCGCCCCCAGACTAGTGATATCACATCCTGCTCTCATCACAAAAGCAAACTGAAGAAAGAGATGAGAGAGAGAAAAAGAGAGATAGAAAGCAAACCGAAGAAAGAGGTGAAAGAGAGAAAAAAAGAGAGAGATAAAGCAAACTGAAGAAAGAGATGAGAGAGAGAAAAAGAGAGAGAGAGAGAGAAAGCCAACTGAAGAAACAGATGAGAGAGAGAAAAAGAGAGAGAGAGAAAGCAAACTGAAGAAAGAGATGAGAGAGAGAAAAAAAGAGAGAGAAAGCAAACTGAAGAAACAGATGAGAGAGAGAAAAAGACAGAGAGAGAAAGCCAACTGAAGAAACAGATGAGAGAGAAAAAGAGAGAGAGAAAGCAAAGTAAAGAAACAAATGAGAGAGAGAGAGAAAGAGAGAGAGAAAGCAAGCTGAAGAAACAGACGAGAGAGAGAGAGAAAAGAGAGAGAGAAAGAAACTGAAGAAAGAGATGAGAGAGAGAGAAAGAAAGAGAGAGAAAGCAAACTGAAGAAAGAGATGAGAGAGAGAAAAAGAGAGAGAGAGAAAGCAAACTGAAGAAACAGATGAGAGAAAAAGAGAGAGAGAAAGCAAACTGAAGAAACAGATGAGAGAGAGAAAAAGAGAGAGAGAGAAAGTAAACTGAAGAAACAGATGAGAGAGAAAGAGAGAGAGAAAAAGCAAACTGAAGAAAGAGTTGAGAGAAAAAGAGAGAGAGAGAAACTAAACTGAATAAACAGATGAGAGAGAGAGAGAGAGAGAGAGAGAGAGAGAGAGAGAGAGAGAGAGAGAGAGAGAGAGAGAGAGAGAGAAAGCAAACTGAAGAAAGAGTTGAGAGAGAAATAAAGAGAGAAAGAAAATCAAAGAAAAAGAGAGATAGAGAAAAAAGAGAGTGATATATTGTAAGAGAGAGAGAGAGAGTGAGAGAGAGAAGGAAAATTAAAGAAAGAGATGAGAGAGGAGGAAATAGAGAGAAAGAGAAAGAAAATTGCAGAGAGAAATAGAGGAAAAAAGAGATATTGATATATTGTGAGAGAGAAAGAAAATTGAAGAAAGAGATGAGATAAAGATAGAGAGAAATACATTTGAAGAGAGAGATAGAGAAAAAAGAGATAGTGATATATTGTGAGAGAGTGGGAGAGAGAAGGAAATCTGAAGAAAGAGATGAGAGAGAGAAAAAAAAGAGAGAGAAAGACAACTGAAGAAACAGATGAGAGAGAGAGAGAGAGAGAGAGAGAGAGAGAAAGCAAGCTGAAGAAACAGATGAGAGAGAGAAAAAGAGAGAGAGAGAGAAAGAAACTGAAGGGATGAGAGAGAGAGTAAGAGAGAGAGAGCAAACTGAATAAAGAGATGAGTGAGAAAAAGAGAGAGAAAGCAAATTAAAGAAACAGATGAGAGAGAGAAAAAGAGAGAGAAAGCAAACTGAAGAAAGAGTTGAGAGAGAGAAAAAGAGAGAGAGAGAAAGCAAACTGAAGAAACAGATGAGAGAGAGAAAAAGAGAGAGAGAAAACAAACTGAAGAAACAGATGAGAGAGAGAAAAAGAGAGAGAGAGAAAGCAAACTGAAGAAACAGATGAGAGAGAGAAAAAGAGAGAGAAAACAAACTGAAGAAACAGATGAGAGAGAGAAAAGGAGAGAGAAAACAAACTGAAGAAACAGATGAGTGAGAGAAAAAGAGAGAGCGAACTGAAGAAAGAGATGAGAGAGAGAAAAAGAGAGAGAGAAAGCAAACTGAAGAAACAGATGAGAGAGAGAAAAAAGAGAGAGAGAAAGCAAACTGAAGAAAGAGATGAGAGAGAGAAAAAGAGAGAAAGAAAATTGAAGAAAAAGAGAGATAGAGATAAAAAGAGAGTGATATATTGTGTGTGTGAGATAGAGAGAGAGAGAGAGAGAGAGAGAGAGAGAGAGTGAAAGAGAAGGAACATTGAAGAAAGAGATGAGAGAGAGAAAATAGAGAAAAAGAAAATTGAAGAAAGAGATAGAGAAAAAAAGAGAGAGAGACATATTGTAAGAGAGAGAGTGAAAGAGAAAGAACATTGAAGAAAAAGATGAGAGAGAGATAAAAAGAGAGTGATATATTGTGAGAGAGAGAGAGAGAGAGAGAGAGAGTGAAAGAGAAGGAACATTGAAGAAAGAGATGAGAGAGAGATAAAAAGAGAGTGATATATTGTGAGAGAGAGAGAGAGAGAGAGAGAGAGAGAGAGTGAAAGAGAAGGAACATTGAAGAAAGAGATGAGAGAAATACAATTGAGAGATAGAGAAAAAAACAGATATTGATATATTGTGTGAGAGAGAAAGAAAATAGAAGAAAGAGATGAGAGATATAGGGGCCTATTTAACAAAGGTCTGTCGGACCTGATCCGACAGTGCGGATCAGGTCCAACAGACCTCTCAATACGCTCTCCGTATTTATCATTGCACCAGCCAATCAGCCAATCAGATTCAAGTTCAATCCGATTGGCTGATTGGTTCATCAATTTATTTAATGATAGTGTAGTGTTAGGTTTATTTTTAACTTAGGTTAGGATTTATTTTACAGGTAATTTTGTAATTATTTTAACTAGGTAGCTATTAAATAGTTATTAACTATTTAATAGCTATTGTACCTAGTTAAAATAAATACAAAGTTGCCTGTAAAATAAATATAAATCCTAAAATAGCTACAATGTAACTAATAGTTATATTGTAGCTATATTAGGGTTTATTTTACAGGTAAGTATTTAGTTTTAAATATGATTAATTTATTTAATTAATTTAATGATAGTGTAGTGTTAGGTGTAATTGTAACTTAGGTTAGGATTTATAACTATTTAATTAACTATTTAATAGCTATTGTACCTAGTTAAAATAAATACAAAGTTGCCTGTAAATAAATATAAATCCTTAAATAGCTACAATGTAACTATTAGTTATATTGTAGCTATATTAGGGTTTATTTTACAGGTAAGTAGTTTTAAATAGGATTAATTTATTTAATTAAAGTAAATTTATTTTGTTTTATTTAAATTATATTTAAGTTAGGGGGGTGTTAGAGTTAGGATTAGACTTAGGTTTAGGGGTTAATAACTTTATTATAGTAGCGGCGACGTTGGGGGCGGGAGATTAGGGGTTAATAATTGTAGGTAGGTGGCGGCGATATTAGGGAGGGCAGATTAGGGGCTAATACAATTTATTATAGTGTTTGCAAGGCGGGAGTGCAGCGGTTTAGGGGTTAATACATTAATTAATAGTGGCGGTGATGTCCGGTTGGCAGATTAGGGGTTACTTGTAGTTAGGTTGCAGCGACGTTGGGGGGGGGGCAGATTAGGGGTTAATGAAATTTATTATAGTGTTTGCGAGGCGGGAGTGCGGCAGTTTACGGGTTAATACATTTATTATAGTGGCGGCGAGGTCCAGTCGGCAGATTAGGGGTTAATACTTGTAGTTAGGTTGCGGCGACGTTGGGGGGGGCAGATTAGGGGTTAATACAATTTATTATAGTGTTTGCGAGGCGGGAGTGCGGCGGTTTAGGGGTTAATACATTTATTATAGTGGCGGCGAGGTCCAGTCGGCAGATTAGGGGTTAATACTTGTAGATAGGTTGTGGCGACGTTGGGGGGGGGCAGATTAGGGGTTAATAAAATTTATTATAGGGTTTGCGAGGCGGTAGTGCGGCGGTTTAGGGGTTAATACATTTATTATAGTGGCGGTGAGGTCCGGTCGGCAGATTAGGGGTTAATACTTGTAGTTAGGTTGCAGCGATGTGGGGGGGGGCAGATTAGGGGTTAATAAATATTATGTAGGTGTCGGCGATGTTGGGGGCAGCAGATTAGGGGTTCATAGGGTTAATGTAGGTGGCGGCGGTGTCCGGAGCAGCAGATTAGGGGTTAATAGTTTAATGCAGGGGTCAGCGATAGCGGGGGCGGAATATTAGGGGTTAATAAGTGTTAGATTAGGGGTGTTTAGACTCAGGGTTCATGTTAGGGTGTTAGGTGTAGACTTAGTGTTTCCCCATAGGAAACAATGGGGCTGCGTTAAGAGCTGAACGCTGCTTTTTTGCAGGTGTTAGGGTTTTTTTCAGCCGAAACTGCCCCGTTGTTTCCTATGGGGGAATGCCGAATTTACCAAGCTAATTCGGATTTATTCGGTAGATTCGGCAGCTAATTCGGATTCATTCGGTAGATTCTGAAGTATTTTAATTCGGAAGTTTGAATCGATCCGAATCTCCGAATTTACAGAATTTTCCGAATTTCCGAATCAATCCAAAACGAATCGCACATGTCTAATAAAAATATCAATTACATTGATATTAATTTGATGTTGATTTATATATATATTATTTAACTAGGTGTATAAACATTACAATTTTTTTGGTTACAATAAGACATCTATTTTATATGATTGTAATGCAGGTATATTACCTGACCCTCTTCCAACTCCTATATCTGGAGTGCTGCTTCTGATGTCTGGGAGGGTATCAGCCGAAGGCAAACTGTGACTTGCAGTTGAAGTGGATCTAATGTATTGTCAATGTGCGCTACTTTTAGAAGGCCTTGCACTCGAGGTAGATGCAGTAGGCCCAGAAATTTGGGAAGCGGCACGCAGATCAGATGACCTTCCGACCGTTTTTGTGGTGCTGTTTTTAAAACATAAATATTTTTTCAATTAAAATTATAAAAATTTAAATAATATTAACATACATATATAGATTGCATATTATGTATATATGTGTATATATATATATATATATATATATATATATATATATATATATATATATATATATGTGTTGAAACAGGCTCTACATTAGCACATGATTACATTTTGTAACCTAATAAATTGCATAAGTGCGTCATTACTGCATTCAACACAAACACAACTATCTTCTTTGTATAAATACATTATTATGAAACTTAAATGTTTTTACTTAACCTTTTATTTTCAAAATATATACGCTAAACAAACCAAAAAAAAGGTTATTTTGCATATAAAGAGAATTTTCTAAAAATATAAATGTCAAACTGGCAAATAACACAGGACAAAATAGAAAGATGAATTATATAAATAATGGCATCTATGTTGTAGTAATACATTTACCTCTTATGTCGCTGTCACAGTCTTCGCAACTCCAACGATAATCTCTGGACCCAGCCACTGTATTCATTTTTCCTCATAATCGGTTAGATCAGCTACATAGGCTGGGCCTCCACCAGTACCCCTTGCAGAATTCTTCTCATAAGCCAATTTCTGTTTGACGAAGCGTTTAATGTCTTTGAAATGCATTTTAAATTGGTCAATGTAGTTTTTCCAGGACCCTGGGCACTTACAGCATCGCTGATTTTTTTCCAAATCAACTTCTTGCGACATGTAGGTGTCTGGCTCATGGGACATCCAAAAAGACAGTTGTATGATTCAAGGATCATGTCAACAAGAACGACATTCTGCTGATGGGAACATTGATATTGCTGGCTTTAGCAGGCTGAGAATCGGATGCAGAAGAAGCCATGTTATAAGGAGTAAATCGATTACACAAATAACTTCTTACAAAAAAAGTTATTCTAATGGCAAACCACCTGACAAAACTTGTTTATATAACAGGCTGACTGTACTTCCCACGACTATGACGTCTCTGACGACTTCTAGGTCACGTGGGACAACAAAATTAGTTTACACTTCGACAGACAGTTTAGTACATTGGAAAAATTGCGGCGAGCGAGGCGTCAAATCTAGTTTGTGCTGGATTAGACGCTACATTTTCAGAGGTGTTTTTGAGTACATTCAAATATCAGGCTTCATTTCGCTCGCAGCGATCAAAAGCGAGTTTATCCAATTGTCAACTGGCGAGACAATTGACGCTTTAGTACATGGAGCCCTAAGTGCTATTGCATAGTCTTTTTATCATGCATCTGCCCATTATGCTAATCTACTGTATTTACTGGTCCTTTAAAGATTATAGTTAAATAAGTAAACCCACAACTTTCACAATCTCCACTACAATTAAAGGATAATAAAACATAGTAGAACTGCATAATAAACAAGTGCATAATGAAATGAAAATACATTACAATAAAATACAAAAGATACTTCAATTTGCCGGCCCCCTGTATCATGTGACAGCCATCAACCAATCACAGACTCATATATGAATACACTGTGAACTATTGCACATGCTCAGTAGTAGCTGATGCCTCAGACAATTTGCACGTAAAAAGATTCTGCATCATTTGATAATAGAAGTATATTGGAATGTTTTAAAACCACATGATCTGTCTGGATCATGAAAGTTTTGACTTTAGTCTCCCTTTAAACCAATACTTCCACCAGCCATTACATATAGCTGTCCCATACCTCCCTAAAATATTTATCCTAACCACAACCACCACCCAAATCCCACCCTATATTGATCAACAGTTAATCACAGACAATTAACCCTAACCTTAACATATGACTTACCACTGCAAACTCCCTTCCACCTAACATCTTACCCCCTAAATTATAATAAACTAAACTGTCTTTGAATAGTTCTTCTTGTCCTCCAATCACATTTTCTTGGGTTTTACTCTTGACTTGCTCCAAGGGTGTCTGTAGGAAGTTGAAGAGTGCTACAGGAGTATTTCACGGGAACACTAACTTGGAAAACACTGGAGGGGGCTTAGTATTTTATTTTACCGCTTTATAGAGAATTCACAATAAACTACTTAGCGCTGCTATGTTCCTTCAATTTATTGATATAATGTGGGTGTTATAATACAGTTTTCAAAGTTTAATTTGGTACAGAATGGTCAAGCTTTTATGTCAGATTTTATACATAAACATCTATTCAGCTCCTTGTAAACAATCTGTGCTTGTCAAGGACAGCAATTTTTTTTCTTCAAGTTGTTAATTTAGAATTTCTTCTAAACAAGACTCTGTTGTCATGGTAATACAGCAGTCTTGATAAATAATGACATGTTTCCAATGAGTTCAGCATGTTCTACACTGTCCTTATATTTTTTTCTAAAATATTATAATGGTACGTCATGCAATATTTCTATTCTTGAAGAAAATAGATTTTTTTGTTGTTGTTTACTTTTAACAGACATTTCTTTATAATTAATTTTAAAAATCTTCACTGTAGGAGGCTTTTAAATATGCTTATGTTGCTAAGAATTATTACATTGATATATTCTGCAATATTATTGTATACACTGTAAATACCATACATTTAGCTTGTTAGAATCACATGCAAATATACAATTTTATTTAAAAATCTAACATACTATTAAGAATTAACTTTTTTCTTCCAGAAATCCAGGCATGTGTTTATTTGTTCACAGTAAGTTTATTTCTTATTTTTTTTCAAGCTCAAAACAAGGCAAAATACACATAAATAGATTAGAAATGGTGCGCTATTTAGCGTTTTGCTCGAGCAAAAACACTGCCAGAATTAAAGATGTTGTGCACGCGGGTTAGCGCGTACAGTGGGGCAAAAAAGTATTTAGTCAACCATCAATTGTGCAAGTTCTCCCACTTAAGAAGTTGAGGGGGGGGGGCTGTAATTGTCATCATAGGTATACCTCAACTATGAGAGACAAAATGTGGAAAAAAAATCCAGACAATCACATTTTCTGATTTGGAAAGAATTTATTTGCATATTATGGTGGAAAATAAGTATTTGGTCACCTACAAACAAGCAAGATTTCTGGCTCTCACAGACCTGTATATTCTTCTTTAAGAGGCTCCTCTGTCCTCTACTCATTACCTGTATTAATGGCACCTGTTTGAACTTGTTATCAGTATAAAAGACACCTGCCCATAACCTCAAACAATCACACACCAAACTCCACTATGGTGAAGACCAAAGAGCTGTCGAAGGACACCAGAAACAAAATTGTAGACCTGCACCAGGCTGGGAAGACTGAATCTGCAATAGGCAAGCAGCTTGGTGTGAAGAAATCAACTGTGGGAGCAATAATTAGAAAATGGAAGACATACAAGACCACTGATAATCTCCCTCGATCTGGGGCTCCACGCAAGATCTCACCCTGTGGGGTCAAAATGATCACAAGAATGGTGAGCAAACATCCCAGAACCACACGGGGGGACCTAGTGAATGACCTGCAGAAATCTGGGACAAACATAACAAAGGCTACCATCAGTAACACACTACACCGCCAGGGACTCAGATCCTGCAGTGCCAGACGTGTCCCCCTGCTTAAGCCAGTACATGTCCGGGCCCATCTGAAGTATGCTAGAGAGCATTTGGATGATCCAGAAGTGGATTGGGAGAATGTCATATGGTCAGGTGAAACCAAAGTAGAACTGTTTGGTAGAAATACAACTCGTTGTGTTTGGAGGAGAGAGAATGCTGAGTTGCAACCAAAGAACACCATACCTACTGTGAAGCATGGGGGTGACAACATCATGCTTTGGGGCTGTTTCTCTGTGTACATGAAAGAATTAATGGGGCCATGTATCGTGAGATTTTGAGTGCAAACCTCCTTCCATCAGCAAGGGCATTGAAGATGAAATGGGCTGGGTCTTTCAGCATGACAATGATCCCAAACACACCGCCTGGGCAACAAAGGAGTGGCTTCGTAAGAAGCATTTCAAGGTCCTGGAGTGGCCTAGCCAGTCTCCAGATCTCAACCCCATAAAAAACCTTTGGAGGGAGTTGAAAGTCTGTGTTGCCCAGCGACAGCCCCAAAACATCACTGCTCTAGATGAGATCTGCATGCAGGAATGGGCCAACATACCAGCAACAGTGTGTGACAACCTTGTGAAGACTTACAGAAAACGTTTGACCTCTGTCATTGCCAACAAAGTATATATAACAAAGTATTGAGATGAACTTTTGATATTGACCAAATACTTATTTTCCACCATAATATGCAAATAAATTCTTTCCAAATCAGACAATGTGATTGTCTAGAATTGTTTCCACATTTTGTCTCTCATAGTTGAGGTATACCTATGATGAAAATTACAGGCCTCTCTCATCTTCTTAAGTGGGAGAACTTGCACAATTGGTGGCTGACTAAATACTTTTTTTGCCCCACTGTATATGACAAGTTCAAAGTAAAACATTTGCACTTCAGCCACGCTAACTTATTCTTGCCATAGACTTCAAAGAAGAGCGCAGTAGTAAAAAGCACATTGCTCTCGAGCTAACCCAAGAGGAGTTAATCTTTTACATTCCAATGTTCTTTGCGGTGCTTGGACAAAATGCCGATGGACAGAATGCCGAAACACATTCGTCTGTCAGACATATGTCCAAGATACACTGCTTCCGACTGCACGCCGAACAGCACAATCACGCAATCACGTTATTGCGTAACTGTCTTCACTAAAGCGGAGAATTTAAATATATATTGTGCACTAGTGAAGTAAAAAACACAAACATTTAAATAAATTTAAAAAACCATATCAAATTTAAAAAATTGAGTTCATAAAGACGTGTGAAGGAGGAAGAAACATTTTACATAATGGTTATGCATACATTGTAGACAAAAAAAAGAAAATGTAACATATTGGAGATGTGAAAAAAAAGGTTTTTGTGGAGGAAGGCTAAAAACAATTAATGATATAATTGAAAGAGATCATTCACATCCACCTGATGCAGCAAGAATTGTATCTCTGAAAACAATTGAAAAAATAAAAGAAGTTGCTAAAAATTCAGAGGAAGTATCATCAAGCATAATAAAAAATTGCACATCTAATTTCCCCCTTGAAGCAGCAGGAGCACTACCTAAAAAAAGAAACTCTTGCCAGAATTGTACGTCAACAGCGAACAACACCAAATGTAAACATTTTAAATGATGAATTAAGAAAAACAACCAGAGGAGAAGATCTCATCATGCACAAAAGTGAATTTTTATTTTTATTTTTTACTTTATTTTACACAAAAAAGAAAACAACACATACAAAACAAATAAAATTTCAAAAAATACAGTCAATAACAAGTCACTTAACAAAAGACATAATCAAGAGCCTTCCAATTCAGTAGTCAATAATTAGTCCATCCATCCCCTCTCTCTCCTTCTCAACAAACTATTATAGTTCCCTAATTCTATTCGGTCCAGCAAACAAGAAAAAAAAAAAAAAGGAAAAGAAAGAATCTCCCCCATCTGTCTTCCCCTCATCCCTCAATTCAGTTTTATATTAACAATTTGTTCTATATAAGATATAACCTACCCTGACAACACACAAAGTCCTTCCAAATCCTACAAAAGGAGTCACCTCTTTCCCCCTCTAGCTTAGACCCAATAGGATGCCTTAATTTCTGAGTCTAGTAACAGTTTTCTTACTTCCGAAATAGAAGGTATTTTAGGGGTAACCCAATTCTTGAAAATAATTGTCCTAAGGATTATTATTACCGTACGTACAAAATTAACCTTTTTATCCCAAGAAATATCACTCGTCAAAAGGAGGACAGATTCCCTTTCTAATTGTACCTTCCTTTTAATTATATTAGAAAGAAAATATTCAACCTTTGCCCAAAATTGCTTCAGTCTAGGGCAATCCCACAACAGGTGTCCTAGATCTGGATCTTGAAAGCAGCATTTAGGACAGACATTGGACACATTTTTATTCCATTTAGCAACTCTACGTGGGGTTAAGTAGTCCCTATGCACCAATCTAAATTGTGTTCCTCTGTAGTATGCTGAAGAAAAGAGACTTTGAGGTTTTTTTAAGATTTTCAACAATACTATATCTAAATCCACTAGGTCTACCATTTTTGTCCAATAACAGATTAGATCTAATATCAAAGAACTTTCTTCTATAGTCAAAAGAGTTTTATAGATTGACGACAATGACCACTTCCCCATTCTTATAGAGTCAATAAGGGGGTGATCCGCCCATATTTGAGGGAAAATCTTTATTAAACTGAAAATATAATTTTTTATCTGAATAAAATAAAACATATGTTTTCTTTGCACTGCTGGGAATAGTTTTTGAAATTTATCGAAAGTATATAATTTATCAGACTTGTCATAGAAATCTTTCATAACCAACGCTCTAGATGACAACCATCTTTCAAAGATATCCACCATATCACCCAAAGAGAAATAACCATTTCCCTTTACTGGTAACCATTTAGAAATATTTGGTGCTACTCCCAGATGCTTAGATAAATTTCTCCAGAACCATAATATATCCCTATATAAGGGATGATCAGAAATATTTTTCCCCAAGTCTTTATTCGACGCATGAATAAAAAAATTCAAAGAGAACGGGGAGCAAACCTGACTTTCTAAACACTCCTCCGAGTATCTAAAGGCTTGTAACAACCAGTCCACAGGTAAACGCAAAATAGAAGCATGATTGTACCCTTCCAAATTAGGTAAAGCCAACCCTCCTTTACAGCATGGTTGATATAGCTTAACAAGTTTAATTCTTGCTTTCCTCCCACTCCATAAAAAATACCTCAATGATTGATTGAAGCGCCAAAGACCAATTTTCTTAATCAGAAAAGGAAGCATCCTTAATGTATAAAGAATTTTAGGAATAATACACATTTTAAAAAGAGCTACTTTACCTGTTAAGGAAACTGGGAATGTTGCCCAGCTTTTCAACTTATCTCTACTATCACCCAAGATCGTTAAAATGTTATCCCTATACCAATTTACTGTGTTGGCAGAAATTTTTAATCCCAAATAATCCAATGTTTTAGTTTCTGTAAATTGATAAGACTGAGAATCATCTAGGTTTTCCTTTAGCCAAAGTATTTTAGATTTTGTAAAGTTAGTTTTTTAACCTGAGACTACACTATACTGATCCAAAGCTTCACAAGCTTATCAATCTGATTCCTTGGACTAGCTACAAATAACAAAAGATCATCCGCGAATAAAGCAGTTTTAAATGTCATATTACCTATACTAATTCCAATTAGCAACTCTCTCAATTTAATAGCCAAAGGCTCTATTATCAAATCAAATAATATGGGAGACATGGGGCAATCCTGTCGGGTTCCTCTTGCCAAGGAAAATGAATCTGATGCTCTAATATCAGAATAAACATTTGCAATAAATTCCTTAAATTGCCCTACAAACCCAAACCTCTCCAAAACCTGCTTCAGAAAGGGTCACTCCACTCTGTCGAAGGCCTTCTCTGCATCCAAAGATAGCAGGAAGGACTCAGGCAGAGCAGAGCGGTCCCTTCCATACTGACAGATTACATGTAGGATTTTTCTTATATTAACTTCTGACTTTCTTCCAGTAATTCTTCCAGGAATGATTTTCAGTAGTATTGCTTTCAACCTCTCGGCCAAGATCTTCATTAGAATTTTATAATCAAGACCAAGCAGGGAGGTAATGTCTGAGGGGTCCTTGTTATTCTTGGGGATTAATATAATATTATCTCTTTTAAAACTTTCAGATGTTTTATAGTTCATTCTAAAATAGGCATTATAAAGATCAGTCAGAACAGGATCGATTTCTACCTGTATAATTTGATAGAACTCAAGAGGTAAATTATCCGGACCTGGAGTTTTTCCTCTGGCCATGGACATAATTGTCTTTTGGACCTCATTCTCGGTTATTGGCTGATTTAAGGCTTCACAATCCAAGGCTGAGACCATAGGAAATTTAACATTATCCAAAAACTTTTTAATGTTCTCCAAATCCGGACACTGAGATGTATATGTCAGTGTAAAAACTATGAAACAAATGTGAAATTTGATCTTGTTCCGTATAGAATATTTCTTTTACTTTCAAAGATGCCCCTGGCTTCCTCCTAGTTTGCCTCTTAAACATTGAGGCCATAAGTTTGCCTGCTTTCTTACCAAATTTAGAAAATCTAGCAGCGCTTTTGTATAAAAATTCCTGTGCCTCTCCCATGAGAAATAAATCTCTCTCCTTTCTATACAAAAAGTAATTATCTGTATTAACCTTACTAGGGCCTAGATTTAGAGTTTGGCGGTAGCCGTGAAAACCAGCGTTAGAGGCTCCTAACGCTTGTTTTTACCGCCATCCGGTATTTAGAGTTTAGTTACCGACACTCAAAAATCTCCCAACGCACAAATCTCTACCGACAGCTCAGACCCAGTAGTTAACATCTACCGACAAAATAAACATCCACGAATCACAAAACAAATATTACACAAAGTACACTTACACTCATACAAACACTACACTATATTTATTTTTCAGATTTAATATTTTTTCTTCAAAATAGAAAGGATCAAAGTTGCGAGATCTCGGGTGTTAGAAAAAAAACAACCCAAATCCATTTTGCCTTTGACTTACATAGACACACGGGAAAACACACTCATATAGCTTCATATAACTAATAATATTATCACAAACATACACTCATCGATGCATACAAACAATATACACCACATTACATACACAAACAAGTTATTTATTACAAAATGAACACGATTTAGCTACTTTTTCACACAAGACCATGACGCTCAAAACCAGTCTTGGATTTTATTTACACACAAATTTTGAGCCTCCATTGACTTCTATGGGGAAGACGTGCTCGTGCACGCGACAGACAGATTTCCCTAACGCACGCAAAAAGCGTAGACCAAAAAACTCCAAATACCAGCGCTAGAAATCGGAAAAAAAACATGCTTTTCTGCGTTAGACCCAGCTATGACAAATAGATCAAGAAATGCCTATTTCCCTATGGTGGACTTATGGATTTTACTTATTGAATATTCACAACAGCATTAAATTGTTTGATACTTTTACATTACATCAACTACAAATCAACATCACTAGTAACAAACATTTTTTTTTAAAAAATCACATTTAAACGGACACAAAAATAATTACAACATTTCAGGATTCACAAACAGTACACAATGGGAAACACCTCTCATTTACCTTTATTATTGCATTTCATTTATTCAACTCATATGCTTGCAGCAACAGCATATCTACATAGGTTTAACACATGATCCTTCATGGATGCACATACATTACTTTTATCATTCACTCATACATGTGCATTCAAATGATGGGGGAAAAACACATTACATTCTCTCTAGGAATCACAAAACAGAACATATGGATTTTACTGTACTTTTAACATCATGATTCCATCACAATAAACCATTAGGAATTACGTACAAGAAGAACATCATTACACCAGATTACAGATGTCACTTAATGGGAAGGAACAACAATGCCAGACCGCTATATGGAAGTCAGCATATGTGGGACACAATCACAATATATACGTATATGTACATAACACGCATCACCCATCACGCAACCACAAAGCACACATTTATATTTTATTCAGCACACAATAACAATGTAGCACAATACAACAACACAATGAGGATTTCAGAACTACATAGGCAGGTTAATAATATGATGACGTCATTAGAAGATTCAACCATACACATTACAGATTCACGACTGTACCGCCCCTTTCAGAAATTTACCACTCAATACTACAATACTACATATACGTAAACAACAGTTTGGAACAGCATTATTAGGGCGATTTGAATGGGACAATTAATAAATATTGTCAGCTCGCAAATCACTTATATATATAATACTACAGATGACAGCCGGAAGTTCTTCAGTATTAGTGCCATTTTAATGGGACGCATACAATATTGACAGCTCGGCAATCACTTATATATACAATACTACAGATGACAGCCGGAAGTTCTTCAGTATTAGTGCCATTTGAATGGGACACATACAATATTTACATCTCGGCAATCACTTATATATACAATACTACAAATGACAGCTGGAAGTTATTCAGTATTAGTGCCATTTTAATGGGACGCATACAATATTTACATCTCGGCAATCACTTATATATACAATACTACAGATGACAGCCGGAAGTTATTCAGTATTAGTGCGATTTGAATGGGACGCATACAATATTGACATCTCGGCAATCACTTATATATACAATACTACAGATGACAGCCGGAAGTTCTTCAGTATTAGTGCGATTTGAATGGGACGCATACAATATTGCTTCTGAAGTTCAAATATTTCATCTCTGAGCGCTTAGCTACGCGACCTGATGCAGCAGAGTGCTCAGAGATGAAATGGCAGGACACACTGAGCGCACACAGCCGCATGTACATGCTGTGCGTCGCTCCACTTGCAGTGTGTCACAGCCTTTATATACACAATACTACAGATGACAGCCGGAAGTTCAGAATTATTATGCAGATTTTAATGGGACACGTACAATATTGACATCTCGGCAATCACTTATATATACAATACTACAGATGACAGCCGGAAGTTCAGAATTATTATGCAGATTTTAGTGGGACGTGTACAATATTGACATCTCGGCAATCACTTATATATACAATACTACAGATGGCAGTATACTGTTGCCCTAACACTGCGCTAACTGACCACTGCTGTAGAGCCTATTGTGACCTATTATTTAGCTGGCTGTACTCTACACACTAGACCGGGTACAAGATTAGCATACAAAGTAGAATTAACAATGTAAAATGTCTAAGTGAGCCAACTGCTGAGCACTCCTTATACACGATAGAATAACACAGTCACTATGAACAATGTTGAAAATCAATTGAATTGACAAATATAACACAATATTGGAAATAAAACACAACCTAACTATTACATAAAACGTTGAAACAAACTACAAAATAGCTTAACATATGTTACCTATCACACTTCGATGCCCCCAGGAGTGTGGTAAACTTGAACGTATGTTCGAGTGTCAGAATAAAGATCCTCCTGTCTCTGTTGTTGAGAGCGGTGCTGCTTTGATGCTCGTTAGACGCTGAAGAGCGCCCAAACAACGGGAAGCTGTGAACAAAAGAAAGGAACAGAGCGCAACCGCAACTCAAGGTAAAAGTTTTATTATTTTGTCATGCGCTAAAAACAAATTGCACTTACAAGAAGTTAGCAATATTCAAGCCTTTAGGTATTAACAATCCGCTGGATCACAGTTTCTCTGTTAGCTCTTCACACTGGGATCAGTTATGGCGTCTCCGTGAAGTTCACAGGCTCAGGTGTCAATAACCCAAATGATGACGGATAAACAAGTACTTGTAAGAACAAACGAATATGAATGTCTGTCAACAGTGTCCCTATTTAGGTCTACGCGTTTCGTCCTCCTTTGTCGGGACTTTCTCAAGACTCAGGGTATGATAACTTGTTTCGCGGGGATCCTCTTCTTAAACGTCCAGCTATGTTTCTATTGGTTGAACCATAGGCCTATCGTAGACTCCGATCCGACACACCCACTAACAAACAATGCTCTCATTTGCGGTAAGTCAGATAGGAGTCGCCATTTTTGACATTCTAATTTGAATCTAAAACACCACCATACACAGAATGCATATTGCAGTGAAACTAAAAAATATGCATAACATGTTTAACAATACATAAATTAACAACAACGTCATATAATATACCTAAATACACAAACATATCATTATATTGTGCTTTGGAATAGCGATTGCGGAGCTCTTGCTTACTATACACTATACTAGTATTTCTTAAAGGGATATTGTTCATTCCTTAAAGGGATATAATCTTAACCTTCTCCCTTATATACCTCCTATTACTAGTAATAATGTCGTACCAACACCAATTCTAATCCTAACTAATGTGTGTTTTCCTGCAAATTAAAAATTTATTTAAAAAAAAAATTACTAGTAAATCCTTAAGATTTTAAATTTATAAAAATACTAATAAAATTCTAAATAATTACTGTTTATTAACTTACATTATTCTCTTTAAAATAGTCGTTACTTGTAAGAGTGTACCTATGATAATTAGTTAATAAATTATTAAAATCACATCATGAATGCTTGGAGATCCAAATCTATATTTAACCCTTTTGGAACCAAGCAATCCAACAATTGAATCCACTTTGTTTCTCTTTTTCTTAATTCTGTTAATCTTTGGTGGGGATTGGAAGTCACAGATATTGTTTCTAAAATACTAATTTTAAGACTACTGGGGTCCTTGTTATGGAACTCACGGAAGTGATCAGACACACTATGTGTCTTTAGACCTTGTTCTATATTGTAAATATGCTCATAGCATCTCCGTTTAGCTTTCCTTTTGGTCCTCCCTACATAGACACACCCACATTTACATGTTAGGCTATAAACCACATACGTGGATTGACAGGTGCCTCTTGATTTGATGGGAAATAATTTCGAATGACTTGTGTCCTTAATGGAATCCCTATTCCAGATTAGGGGGCACATGCAACAGTTTTTTCGACCACATTTAAAGGTCCCCGGTTTCCCTTTTGCCCAATGGTCTAGTGTTCCCAGGCCACCTTGTCTATTCTGGTCTAACATCGGTAATTTAGAGGGGGCTAGTATATTTTTAAGGCTCCTATTTTTCTTATACACAATATTCGGTTTATCTTTAATTGCGTCCTTAAGTAGTGGGTCTGCCTGCAAGATACCCCAATGTTTATTCAGAATTTTCTTAAAGAAACCAGCCCCTTCATTATACGTGGTTATGAACCTAATTGTGTTGTGCTCAGATCCTTCATGAATAGTTCTCTCTTTGGAACATAATAGTGAGTCCCTACTACACACTGTATTCCTACTTCTTGCTTCTGTTATCAGCTTTTTATCATACTCCTTTTCTAGGAACTTCATTTCTAGCACATCAGCTTCCCTACTGAAATCCTCTAATTTTGTACAATTTCTTCGTACCCTACGAAACTGCCCGTAAGGGATGTTTTGTATCCATGATCTCTTATGGCCACTATTGGCATTTAAGAATCCGTTACTGTCCGTGGGTTTACAGAAATTTTTTACCATTACAGTATTTGGAATACCTTCACTGAAAAATTCGACGTCCAAAAATTCGATACTAACTTTGGACATTTTACTAGTAAATGATAAATTAAAAGTATTGATATTCATATAATTGATAAATTCTGTGGCCAATAGTTCCTCTCCTTGCCAAATAATAATAATATCGTCAATGTATCTCAGGTACTTGACGATGTACTTTGCAAAGGGGTTATTATTCCAAATTTTCATATCCTCAAATTGGGCCATGTATATATTGGCATACGAAGGTGCCATCGGGGTCCCCATGGCCGTCCCTTGAATTTGTCTATAAAAATTACCCTGAAAATTAAAGTAATTCTTACTTAATATAAAATCTATCGCTTTAATTAAAAACTCAAGCTGTTTGTTTGATATGCCACTATTAGCACCTACAGAATTAAAAGCTTCTATTCCTTCTTTGTGAGGAATACTGGTGTATAAAGAAGACACGTCGCATGTTATCCACACATAATTCTCATTCCATATTATACCTTCTAATTGAGTGATAACATCCAACGTGTCTTTAACATACGATTTGATCTCTTTCACGATTGGCTGCATGAAAAAGTCAATATAAGTCGATAAATTACTGGTAATTGATTCCACCCCTGAGATAATGGGACGGCCAGGGGGATTGCATGGGTCTTTATGTAGTTTAGGAATATGATAGAAAATGGGTATTTTTGGGTGGGGATTATATATAAATCCATATTCCTCATTGTTCAGGATAGATTCATTTTTAGCCTCACTTAAGATGCTTAACAGCTGTTTATTATATTCGACTGTGGGATCTCTGCATAATTTTTCATAAGTTTGTGTATCTCCCAAAAGTCTAGAAGCTTCATTTAAGTAATCTGCCCTGTTCTGGACAATGATCCCCCCACCCTTATCCGCCTGTCTTATGACCAACTGTTTATCGTTTTTTAACTTGTTAAAGCTAACAGAGAAACTGTGATCCAGCGGATTGTTAATACCTAAAGGCTTGAATATTGCTAACTTCTTGTAAGTGCAATTTGTTTTTAGCGCATGACAAAATAATAAAACTTTTACCTTGAGTTGCGGTTGCGCTCTGTTCCTTTCTTGTGTTTACAGATGGCAGATGTTACTTTATCGTTTACAAACAATATTGCAGCAACATTGATCGATCACATTCGATGCACATTAGACACAACTATGCACTTTCATTCATGTTAGCCTGGACGTGTGCTTTTTACTATAAGATCGCGTTTAATAAATATTGATTACGCATATGATCAAACATTACAAACATGCACTGTATGTGTGATATTTGACACTTTCACATTGAGATTCATTGGGGGAAAACAACATTTCAGCAAACACCTAAAAAAACGCCCACTTTGAAAGCATTCGCGCCGCTCACATACAAACAAGTGAATACAATTAGCAATCATTACAAACTCACTACCATTGGACTAATTGTACTATAAATCCCCCAAACAACATGGCCAAAGCATCCATGGTGATCCACATCATATCAATTTGCATACCTTGTTACTCCTTGCTCTGCTGTTTGGAAAGATGGATGATGATGACATGGTAGACGCTGCTGGTGCTGCTATTGGCGAACTAGCGGTTGATAGAATCAGGCAGCCTCGGCGGCTCCGAGTGAGACGAAGGGCTCATCTGGTTCAAGGTCCTCGTGTCTACAGGGTGAGACCCACCTTGGAAAACATGAGCGACTTTGAGGTTTATGATAAGTATCGGCTCAATCGCGAACAGCTCATTGGCCTTTACGATCTTCTTAAACCTCATTTGGAGCCACGTATAAGAATAAGGACTGCTGTTCCTGGCATGAGTAAGATGCTAAGTTGTCTATACGTCCTGGCCTCCGGGAGTTTTCAATCCGGAGAAATGTACATGCATGGCCTGTCTCAAGGTACATTCTCTGTGGTGTTTGATAACTTTCTGGACGCCATAGTACGTATCAGTAAGCATTACATAGGATTCCCACAGAATGATGGTGATTGGAGGCGCCTGAATTGCCCAATGTCTTGGGAGCCATTGATTGTACCCACATTGCGCTGCATGCTCCAATTGATGACTTGCCCTTCAGAAATCGCAAACATTTTCATAGCCTCAACGTGCAGTATGTTTGTGACGCACGGATGAGGATTATGCATGCGTGTGCGAATTTTGGAGGGGCTTGTCATGATACCCGCATCCTCTCTCTGTCCACCCTGTGGCGGCAGTTTGAGGAAAGACAAATGCACCCTGGTTATCTCGTTGGTGAGTATTTGTGCACAACCTGGTTAATTAGTTAGACAATTGCCACTGTAGTCTTAAAATGTTAGCGTAATGTTCAGCTATAGGATGCAATTTAACCATTTATTTATATTTCCGCAAATGTCTACTTTTAGTTCAATGCAGATATGTAGCATGTCTTACCTTAAATGCTCAGATAGAGAATGCAATGTAACCATTTAGTTGGTATTTTACACAAGATCTGGTTTAGGAGAAATACGCATATGTAGCATGTCTTAGCTGAAATGGGAAGATAGCAGCAAATGCAATTTAACCATGTCATTGTCTCTTTCCGCTAATGTCTACTTTTAGTTCAATGCAGATATGTAGCATGTCTTACCTTAAATGCTCAGATAGAGAATGCAATGTAACCATTTAGTTGGTATTTTACACAAGGTCTGGTTTAGGAGAAATACGCATATGTAGCATGTCTTAGCTGAAATGGGAAGATAGCAGCAAATGCAATTTAACCATGTCATTGTCTCTTTCCGCTAATGTCTACTTTTAGTTCAATGCAGATATGTAGCATGTCTTACCTTAAATGCTCAGATAGAGAATGCAATGTAACCATTTAGTTGGTATTTTACACAAGGTCTGGTTTAGGAGAAATACGCATATGTAGCATGTCTTAGCTGAAATGGGAAGATAGAGAATAATATTGAACTAGATTATTCTTTTAAAAAATAAACATTTGTTAGTGGATTATCGTGTACACAAACATTTTTGGGAATAAAAATACAATTTTGAGGATTCATTTTGAATTATGCTCTGTTCATAATTTATAGGTGATTCTGGTTACATGAGCCGGCCTTGGCTTATTACTCCCTTACGTAGCCCTACTGATGTGGCTCAGGAGCGCTACAATAGGGCACATAAGAGAACCAGGGCTGTGGTTTAAAGAATGTTCGGGCTCCTGAAAATGAGATTCAGGTGCCTTCACAGGTCGGGAGGAGCCCTCCAGTACAACCCAAAGAAGGTGGCTAAGATCGTTATAGCCTGTAGTGTCCTGCATAATATTGCACAGCGGGCTGGGATGCTGCAGGCCATCCAGGCGCCCCGAAACCTACTCAGAGATGAGGAGGACGATCCAGTTCTAGAGGGGCCATTCCGGGACGAGGGTCTCAATGTCAGAGCAGACATCATCAACCGCCACTTTAGACGGTAAATAATAGAAGTTAGATTGGAGTATTGTCAATAGATGTGAACTCTAGGGAAATGACAAGTAGAGAATTGTGCAAACATGTTAGGATTGTTCATCAAATGCTAAAAATGTGTTTCATTTATTAATATAGGTGATGCTCTGATCATTGGGTCCTGTAGCGAGTCTTTGCCACCTGGTTTTTAAAGAGAACATCAGCTAGTAAGTATAAATGTTTGGACTGTTGCTGGCATGAATTGTACACAAATACATCATATGGCATACATTTTCAAAACTAGTATTTAGTTTACACATTACTTAAAAAGTAAATACTCAGAAAGGGATCCTCTAGCATAACTATGCTCTAGCATGACTATGGTTCAAAGTCACACATTAGAGGTTCGTTCTGCTCAATATGACTCATCTTCACACTTGATTGATAGAACATAACACAAGATGCTACACACGCTTATTAAGCTAGTGACAGAAATTGATTCAGAAATGGGGGGTGGGAGAGGGGTACAGAACTGATTCACACACTTGTAGTAATATTTTTTATAAAACCTTTTATGCCATTAGGGAGATGACTTCATGTAAAGACTGAAAGGGAAGAATTCGAAGAATGACAGTGAAGAATTCCCAGACTGACAGTGGAAAAAGACAAGATTGAAATTGAAGAATACCAATGGGATCATGTCTGGCATTATCTTTCAAATCTGCTGACCTTGAAAACCAAACAAAGACATGTTCACATGGTAAGTGCCAACTATTTGATAGAATAAGGCTGTGGAGGCATCCTATTGGAGACACTTAGATTATTTTTAAATTTTTAGATGGTATTTCACAGTCCTCTATTTTTGAAATGATGAATAAGACACCTATTGAAGATCACCTGTTTTCTCCAGAATTGACTTTCAAAGACCATGCATTATCCAGGTTGGTTTACCAATGCATGCTAGTTAAGAATCACAGGAAGAATGTAGAATATTTGTAGCTTACATACATTAGTCATACTTTGTTCATAATTAGATATTTATGTATCACAATCAGACACTTATATTATTTTTTAAATTTTTAGATGGTATTTCACAGTCCTCTATTTTTGAAATGATGAATAAGACACCTATTGAAGATCACCTGTTTTCTCCAGAATTGACTTTCAAAGACCATGCATTATCCAGGTTGGTTTACCAATGCATGATAGTTAAGAATCACAGGAAGAATGTAGAATATTTGTAGCTTACATACATTAGCCATACTTTGTTCATAGTTAGATATTTAGGTATCACAATCAGACAAAGGAATACATATTATAGTTGATATAGAGGTATTTGAATGGACATTAAATATTACATTTATGTTCAGCATACATATATGTATTTTTGATTATTTAAATGTGATATACATTATTATGTATAATTAGAAATGCTGAGATTTAAATGTAATTTTTATTACACAATATAATGGTGTGGTTTTTTTTTTAATCCAATAATTTAAGTCATAAATATCTTGATAAAATGTTGCACAAAGTTAGAGCATAGACACAAGATGATTGTAAATGTATTTTATGAATATTTTACAACGTGTGTATTAACTTTGTAAAATATTTGACTCCCATGACTGGTAGTTGTCTATTTGACAAGCACATGCATAAGATCAAATTAGGCATCATGTATAGCATTAATTTTAGAAAGTCCACTGATTCAGAGAATATTAAAGTCAACTATCTTTTTTAAATTAATTGGGGAGTGAAATCCATCGATGCTTTTATTGTGTAATTTTTAGATGTTAATTTTTTAAAATATTTTCGGATATGTAGTCAGAATTTGACCTAAATTTATTTTTTTCACTTTTAAGAAGGGGAAGTGGTTCACTTACATTAAAGTGACAGTGTTGTTGAATGTAAAATTTCTTTTATAAGATCTTGTATCTTCCTTAGGTATCTAAAAACATAATTTTATTAAATTTATCTTTTAAAAAAATAAAATGGTAGGTCAGTTAACTTCATATTTTGCACAAGCTAGTTATTGGATGCCATGTTAATTGATTTTATGTTCTAGTGGAGTCATTTAAAGGGTCATTTAACTATAGTTATTAATATTATGTAATTTTTTAAATCTTACCTCTTGGGTTAGACATCACATATCAATATATAATTTTCATTCCCCTTTAGTTTCTTTCGACAATGTTAAATCAACATTCCGAATGTTTTGGTCCTTAAAGGGACATTCACAAAATATATTGCGTATTGAATTTTAAACAATCATAAAAGAATTTTAACATATTTATAAAGTACTATTGAATTACATTCAGTCTTTAAATATACTTAGAAAAAGATACATCAATGCACATATCTTAGACAATTACATAAGGCATCTATGTGCAACCAACAATCAGCATCAAAATAGCCTATGTAGATATGTATTTAATCCAAGAATATATATAATTAAAATCTAATGATCGAATAACAAAACATATTAAGTTGTTCAAATATTATAATCTTCTCCAAAATGCATAAATAACATATAGCTTAATGTCCCTCTAAGCTGAAGACTGCGAAATACATCCATTACAATATATATTTCATTCAGTGTGTAAAACAATCCAGAAGTTAATATAAATATGCTTTACTCATATGTTATACTAATTTTGCCAAAGGAAGGTGCCTAGGTTTATGATATTTCAAGCATTATTGTGAAATGTCTCCTTAAAGGGACATAAAATATACTTAAAGGGAGACAGTAAAAAAATTAATTATTTATACATTCTGAACGAGTATTCAATTTTAAGCAACTTTATAAATTGACTCATATTATCAATGTTCCTCGTGATGTTGCTATCATTACTTTAAAAATAAGCCATTAAATTGATAATTTATTTGCTTCAGTACTCTGGACAGAACTTTTTTTTTGGGTGGATTAATTTGTCCAACAATCATCAAGGACAACCCAGGTTTTTCGCAAATAATTGTCCGTAATATAAAATATCATTTTTGATTTGCAAAGAAAGATAACAAGATAATTATTAACATTTGAGAATCGGATTAAATTATAAAGTTGCTTAACATTTCATGCTCAATCTGAATCACGAACGATACATTTTTTTGGACAGTGTCCCTTTAAGAGATTTAAAGAGTGTATTTACTTCTCTTCTTATCTTGACATACTTTGCTTGAAAAGCATATCGAGATAGGCTCAGTAGATGAAGATTGGTGGATGCACAGAGATACCTTATGTGATTGGCTCAACCATGTGCATTTAAATTTCTTCTGTTGAGGATATCTAAATACAAAGATCAATTGAGTTGCATTTTAAAGTCTAAACATATTTGATCTCTACAGATCATTTGATACAATTGTTTGGTTGTAATGTCTATTTAAAAATAAAGACGCCATTGCACAATAACATATGAGCAGTTCAGACAAATACAAGCTCGAGGTTTATTTACTAATAACAAACAAACCTGTAGTTTAACATCTATAAACAGATTATCCAAGTTACTGACATTATAACCTGAATTTGAACATTCAGAAATGTTGCGTGGGAAACGTATCTTGAAACACCAGATTTGCATCTTTAAACATTAGAGTCTAATGTCACGCAATAGCACACAATCAATGTGCATTATAAATACATTTAATAGAGCAATGTCAATACTTCACAATAAGTCACCAAATTGATTTTATGAACAATAAAGACATACAATATTAAATGTGTATTAATCCAACGTATTTGTATTAAAGAAACAGACCGTTATTAAACCGAGAAATGTCTACAACATTTAATAATGTGACAGTATTAGATTTTAAAGAGAATTTAAACATTAATATTTAACAGATCACGGATATTAAATCTGCGTCACACATATCCGCATGACAGGCCCATGAGTTACAAATAAGTCTACATGAAAAATGAAGTAACAGCACCACCAGGAGGTATGTGTATGGAAGTTGCTAAGATATGAAACATTAAGGAACGGCCAATCAGAGTTCATCACACAAACACAACTTGAGTCAGGATGGTCTCACAGACATTCTAACAATATTTCAAACTTTTATCCAATCAGATGTACAGATAACTTGTCCCATGGTGCATCTCATGTTTACTTCACCATATAAAAGTCCATTACACGTTGCCATCTTTGTCAGTTCTCTAATGCCTGCTGGTATATTATTATAATATTCTCTCTCTATATATATATATACACACATCTCGGCAGGCATGAAACCTCCCAGGTTTACCAAGCAGGAGAGCGCTGCACTGGTCCACGCCGTCAAGGACTTTTATCCCCAGCTGTTTGGGAACAAGAGGAGGTCGACAGATGCGCCTGTTAAGAAGGCCCTCTGGGAGTCTATCACCAATGCGGTTCAATTGGTGTGTGGCGTCCAGAGGAGCCAGGATCAGATCATGTGGAGATTCGGAGATATGAGGTTGCGCTTGACAAAAAAATTCGACCTCATAAGGGAGTGGGTACAAGCCCGTAAAAGAGGGGGCCAAAGAAAGGCCCCGCGGAAACTCTACCTACTCCCTTATGAGGTGACTTTATGCGAGCTCCTCACTCTCCGGGTCCCCAAAAGATTTAGATCCTCACCATCCTCGGCCTCCTCTTCTTCCCTCCCAGCTGCTGGATCTGAAAGTCCTGACCCGGGGGCCAGGGCAGCTGCTTCTCCGTCCGGTGGCCTGGGAGGAGCGGAAAGAGAATCTGAACCAGGTAACTATCCAACTTCATATAATATATAAATATTTGATTAGATTTTTAAAAAATGTGTATATAGTCAGATACTAAACCTATACAGATCTCACAACATACACTACATATGATGTTTAGATATCTGATTTTAGATTAGTGACACATGAAATAGGAATGATGTTTCTTGCGCTCTACAGAATATGCGTCACAGAGCGAAAATGGAATTGCGCATACACGTTAACATGGGTTTGCTGTAAGTGGCATTGCTTTACACATGTTGGTCAAATGACGGATGCGTAATTCCGCTTGGAATCATTGCGCAATGATCCCGAAAATTAGAATTCCGCATACACGTTAACATGGGTTTGCTGTAAGTGGCATTGCTTTACACATGTTGGTCAAATGACGGATGCGTAATTCCGCTTGGAATCATTGCGCAATGATCCCGAAAATTAGAATTGCGCATACACGTTAACATGGGTTTGCTTTAAGTGGCATTGCTTTACACATGTTGGTCAAATGATGGATGCGTAATTCCGCTTGGAATCATTGCGCAATGATCCCGAAAATTAGAATTGCGCATACACGTTAACATGGGTTTGCTGTAAGTGGCATTGCTTTACACATGTTGGTCAAATGACGGATGTGTAATTCCGCTTGAAATCATCGCGCAATGATCCCGAAAATTAGAATTGTGCATACACGTTAACATGGGTTTGCTGTAAGTGGCATTGCTTTACACATGTTGGTCAAAATGAAATGTGAATTATTATATATGTGAAGAATACAGTATTCTTATTTTCAATATTATACATAATAAAAAAAAGACTAGCATAATCAAAATAAATAATAACATATGTCCATCAATTGATGAGAATTAAATAACACAAAAAATTAATTAAAGCTACAGTAAGCAACACAACTGATTGAAAATAAGAGTACAGGATATATTTATGATGAATTTAATTGAGGAAACAATTAACTCATGGGACTACCAAAAGATTAATAGTTTTTAATTGATTTGGTAATAATGTAAAGATTTTAAACATGGCATGATTTGTATTAATGATATCCAATCCTCATTTAATATATTACAGATCGTGATGTTTGTGCTGGAACCTCAAGCCAGGGCTTGTCACAGTATGGTATGTCTCATTTTAATTGACATTTGTCTTAGAAACATGGACAGAACATTACATACAAAATCCACATTGTTTAATATTTATATGTATCCGCAAAATGATACCTTCAACAAACAATATTTATTGAATCCAATATTGCTTATCTGCCTTTAAGATTAAAATGTAGCAAAATTAAAATTATAATAGGAGTCAATGTTAAATAATTTGGAACAGTTTGAACAGTGAAATCACTGATTGAAATAAATCATGTCAGTGTCCCTTTGATAAACAATAGATTCATTAATCCTTACATTCTTTGGATTAAACAATATTGATATATAATTCACATATTCACTGTTTGAGTTACTTTCTAGATATAAGCATACTCTAACAGCACCATGATTACATATTTGTACAAATCAATTTGGTTTGGTATCAATATGTGTTGTGTCCTAAACAAGATTACTGTACATTGCACAAATGGCTCGATGTGCCACATGTCTTTGTTTATATTTGTCAACAGCTGTTATTCAAAATGTGGTTTGTGTGTATTGTTTTAAGAACATTGATCAATGGGTATATTTAGATATGCAATAGCATCGTATGAGATGAGTTTGATGTCTAATATAGTCAGAAATTAAACATATGTTAAATACGTCATTTTTTACAGAATCCCCTTGATTCAATCAAGCATTTTTTATTCTAATGACTGCTCTATTCTTCACATTTTCAAGTTGATTATTCTTATAAATCGATACAGATGTGATTTAGTGCTATCCCAAATGTGTTCACTAATATATATCTATATCATTCATAGAGAGAGTTGTTGTGGGGAGCCCAGAGGGATCCAGCACCGACACAGAGCTGCCTTTGCGGTCTTCTGGTAAGTCCATTGACTCATTTATATGTCATTGAAGGTGTATTGGTAATCAATATTATGAGCATGATTCTGATGAAGCATAACATTTGAAACAAACATATAATTTACTCCTCTGATTATATATTAATTTTATTTTAATATTGAAAGATTAAGAATTAAAATTTTCTTAGTCTACACCTTTGTTATTCCGAAAATGTATAGCATATGTTTGTTTCCATGTTCAATTTTGACAACAATCATCAAGTGATACACACATGAGAAATCTTAAATGTTCAATGTACTATGCTTTTATGATTTTTAAATGAATACAAACAATAAATCGAAAATCTGAATCATTGAGAATAACAAATCTAATGTCATTTGTATGCTCCATCAAAATGATGTAAATCATAACTTTGGGTGTGTATATCTTTAAAGGGACAGTCTACACCAAAATGTTTCTTATTTAAAAAGATAGATAATCCCTTTATTACCCATTCCCCATTTTTGCATAACCAACACAGTTATATTAATATACTTTTTACATCTATGATTACCTTGTATCTAAGCCTTTGCAGACAGCCTCCTTATCTAAGTGCCTTTGACAGACATGCAGTGTAGTCAATCAGTGAAGACTCCTAAATAACTTCACGGGAGTCAGCATGATGTTATCTATATGACACATGTGAACTAGCACAGTCTAACTGTGAAAAACTTTCAAAATGCTCGGAGCTAGGAGGCGGTTTTCAACTGTTTAGAAATCAGTTTGAGTCTAGCTAGGTTTAGCTTTTAAAAAATACTACCAAGGGAACAAAGCAAATTTGATGATAAAAGTAAATTGGAAAGTTGTTAAAATTGCATGCCCTATCTGAATCATGAAAGTTTAGTTTTGACTTTACTGTCCCTTTAATGCAACATTGATGTGTGTCTTTGAGCAACAGTTACATATGTTATAATATCTGATCTTAACGTGTACACAACATGTTATGTTTTACAGAGATTGATTTAACATGTGGGACAGAGGAGGAAGAGGCTCCCTTGAAGTCTGATGGTATGTGAAATATATCTAACATGTATCCAACATGTTTCTTTATTGGAAATCATTTTATTGAAGACATTAAAAGTCTACAGCTTTTGCACTTTAAAAAGGAATATTATTTGTCTGTTCAAATACACTACTGCCCCCTTTATATATCAGGCAGCATGAAAATAATATGCTTGGATGCATACCATATCCTCATGTCATCATTGTTTAGAAATTCAAACACACTTCTAAGTATATTGCAAACATAATCAAGTTGAAATGCGTTGATTTGATTTCATGATGTATGAGATGTTAATATATTTTTATTATTTATTTCAGATGGATCCTCCTCTTCTGGTCATCAGTTTTCCTCCCCTGCCCAATCCCCTGCCCAGTCCCCTGCCCAGGCCCAGGCCCCTGCCCAGTCCCCTGCCCAGCCCCCTGCCCCTCCACAGACCACAGACCCTCCCGGCCCTTCCCATTTTTCCTATCCTGTCCCTCCCAAAAAACGCCCCTTCGTCCCCCTTCGCCGCTCTCCCCGTCTTTTGGCCCATACAGCTACCCCAGCTGCCCAGCCCCCAACTCACCACTCCCCAGCTGTATGGGCTACCCCAGAGCAGCAGCCCATCCCTCCCCAACCAAATCCCATCCCTCCTCAACCCAATCCCATCCCTCCCCAACCCAATCCCATCCCTCCCCCCTATCTCAACCTTCATTGTCCTGGGTGTCGGATTGTCCTTCCCAGGCACAGCTGTAAGTATCATTCAAAATCAACATTATAAGATACTTAAAGGTACACTGAAGGCAAATTGTTTCTATTGTGATTCAAATAGAGAATGCAATGTTAATCAAATTTATAATTTACTACTCTTATCAATTATTCTTCATTACCTTGCTATCTTTATTGAAACAAAGAAATGCCTCTAATTATGTTTTATTAAAACAAAATCTGGACATCATTTCTTTATTGTTGGATGAATGTATCCATCAATCAGCAGGGACAACCAAAGTTGATAACCAAAAATGGCCTGCCCTATAAACTTACATTCTTGCATTTAAAATATAGCTAGAGAATTCTAACATTTAAAGAATAGGAGTAAATGAATAATTCTTTTTAATGTCATGCTCTATCTGAATCAGTAACTAAAATATTTTGGTTTAGTGTCCCTTTAATTTGATATCACTACATATACCAATCACCACTACTTGGATCCAACAATTTATGTACAAATGTTCATACATTATCTCTTGTATAACCCAGTGGGAATGTAATTTCTTCTGGTTGCTATGTTTACACAGCTTGTCCTCAACACCAAAATGTTTAAGGATAGGTGTGCCTACCACAGTATAACTAAAATATTTAAATTGCTAATGTAAGTACAATGTAAATCCTTTTACAAGATTTTAGACACTCAAGCTGTAAAAGTGGATCATCAAAAACCAATTAAAGGGGACAACATGTTGGAGTAAAATGTCCCTTTAATGTTTTAGGTCTGTCTGAATAACATATTTCATGTGTAAATAATCAATTTCAACAAATTAATTTAAAGAATGATTTGTCTTTATGATGACAATGTATCTTTGCTTATTTTTTGTTCTGTAATTATCATTAATATTTAATTTTTTCTTTATTTTAGGCTGTGACTCAACATGGCTCACACTAGAAGGTCTAGCCCGCGTAGAGCAGGCCGTGTTGAGGAACGCAGCTGTCCTGAGAGGGATGAGCGACACCATGCAGGCCCAGCTACAGGTTCAGCATTTGACTCTACGTCAGATGAGGCGGTGGAATTCAATGCTTGAATCTGTAGCTGGACAGGCAAAGGACGATGAAGGGGATGACCAGTAAGTGGAGGATCTGGAGATGCTCCAAGGGCGCAGATAAGAATCCTCGGTCCACATGTTGATGTTGTTTTTTATGGTTGCCATTTGGCCTTTTTTGTATTATTGTTGTGCCTGTTGCACTCTTTTACCTTGTCATATGGCTCCAATGGGGCTATGCTGGCCCTTGGCAACTCTCTTCATGGACTGTGATGCACTCTGTTACCTTGTCATATGGCTCCAATGGGGCTATGCTGGCCCTTGGCAACTCTCTTCATGGACTGTGATGCACTCTGTTACCTTGTCATATGGCTCCAATGGGGCTATGCTGGCCCTTGGCTACTCTCTTCATGGACTGTGATGCACTCTGTTACCTTGTCATATGGCTCCAATGGGGCTATGCTGGCCCTTGGCTACTCTCTTCATGGACTGTGATGCACTCTGTTACCTTGTCATATGGCTCCAATGGGGCTATGCTGGCCCTTGGCAACTCTCTTCATGGACTGTGATGCACTCTCTTACCTTGTCATATGGCTCCAATGGGGCTATGCTGGCCCTTGGCTACTCTCTTCATGGACTGTGATGCACTCTGTTACCTTGTCATATGGCTCCAATGGGGCTATGCTGGCCCTTGGCAACTCTCTTCATGGACTGTGATGCACTCTGTTACCTTGTCATATGGCTCCAATGGGGCTATGCTGGCCCTTGGCTACTCTCTTCATGGACTGTGATGCACTCTGTTACCTTGTCATATGGCTACAATGGGGCTATGCTGGCCCTTGGCAACTCTCTTCATGGACTGTGATGCACTCTGTTACCTTGTCATATGGCTCCAATGGGGCTATGCTGGCCCTTGGCTACTCTCTTCATGGACTGTGATGCACTCTGTTACCTTGTCATATGGCTCCAATTTTCCTTATCTTTAAAAGATTATTTATAAATGTTGTTGATGTTTTCTGACATACTAATAAAAGACATGTCATTCCACGATTCTTTTTCCTCTTTATTCATGTCATTGATTGAAATCTCTAGTTTATCTGGTTAATCCTTAAAGGGACCTTAGCAAAAATAATGGTGTTTCCTGAATCATATATGTAATACAATTGTAAATGACTTTAAGATTAATATCTCCAATTTAATTTTATTATTTGTCTTTATATATTTTTCGTAAAGCTATATGTATATTGCAAATTTCACATCCATGTGTGTATTTATAAACTCTGCGTGAATTGATGCACCTTTAACAAATGATCCGAGGATTGATACAATTATATAATCCCTGTAAAGTGTTCATATTATTGAAATAGTATTGTCTCTGTGTATTCTCTTTTTACAAAACAAAATCATGTCCCTTTAAGTGATGCTGAGCACAATTGTTAATGAATGGATTTCCATTTCTAAAGCGTTTTTGTCCTTTTTACATGAACAAGGACATATAATCTTATTAATAAACAATCTTATTGTAATGTTGACAGCACATGTATTTCATTTTCAATTCTATCTTATTGTAGTAGTGTAACAAAATCAATATCTGTGTGTAATGTGCATATTTTAGATGAGGAATATGTTTTTCTAAATATTTGTAAAAAATACTTCTCCTCCCATATATGGCTATAGGTAGGCTGACCATATTTCAACTTGAATAAATGACACATTTGATCAATACATGTGTCATTATTGTTATTCCAAAACAATCTAAACATATCTTAAAACATCAATGGCATATGTATTTCTCATGCGTATCTTTTAAATGTTAAAGATATACACCATAGCTATAGTTAATTGGACAGTCAAGTCCGAAAAGGTGATTCATGATTTAAATAGGGCATGCGAGTTTACCCAACTTCCTAATTAGCTTTTATTCAACATTTAGCTTTGTTCTCTTGTTATAGTTATTTGAAAGGTAAACAGAGGAGGTTCATATGCTAAGTTCTTCGACCTTGAAGACTGCCTCTAATGTTGTAAAAATATTGACTACTATAAGGCATTAGTTCACATGTTTCATATAGATAACATTGAGATCATGCAGGTAAAGTGACCTAGGAGTGAGCATTGATTGGCTAAACTGCATGTCTGTCAAAAGAACCTAAATAATGGGGCAGTCATCAGAAGCTTAGATACAAGATAATAACAGAAGTAAACTGGATATTAATATATAACTGTGTTTGTTGTTCAAAAATGAGTAATGTGTAATAAAGAGATTAGCTATATTTTTTAAAATTCAATTTCTGGGGTTGACTGTCCCTTTAACATATAATATCTAACACATCCCTATTTTACTAATGCATCTCCTAGCATTAATTTTCTTTTAAAGGGACAGGAAACACAAAAATCAAAATATTTACATTTATTGTAACAATATATTTCAAATTGCAATGTCGTACATAATCGTGTAACCAATATTGATTTAATTTGTAATTAAAACATGCTGCTTGCTAAATAGTTTAGTTATAAATCCTCTGCTTCTAATTAAATATCTCCTTATTTTCGATAATGTATTCTATTTTATATATCACAGTATTTCGTTATCTATCGTGACATTCCTAGATAGCAAAATAGACACATACTAGTTACTAAAATATAAATAAGTTTCTTATTGATATGCCAAGCTGTCAGCTGAGTCCTTGTATTGGCTGCGTTTTTTCAGCGATCTCGGATGCGCCATGTTGCTTAAGACGTCACCTGCCAGGCTGTCCAATGATTCCTTGTATTGACTGACGTTTTTACGTGATCAAGGATGCGCCTTTTATTGGATGGCGTTTTTACGCGATCAAGGATGCGCCTTTTATTGGATTGTGTTCTTACGTGATCAAGAATGCGCCTGTTATTGGATTGCATTCTTACGTGATCAAGGAAGCGCCATGTTAATTAAGACGTCACATGCAAAGGTGTAAAAAAACGTCTGATTGTATTACGTAGTCCCGCAATATTTGTTTGTGCACGTTACACACGTTTGTGAATGAGAAGACAAGTTTAAAACCATGGCGAATATGGATTGTGTGCATCATGTTACATTGTTGACCCATAGCTGATAAAGACCACCACATTCTCTTTTGCTGGATGTCTGGTTGAATAAACGAATGAAAGCAAAATGTTTTCATGCATAAGATATTTCGAGGCAAGTGCAAATCTCGTTAGTCCATGTTGTTTAATATGTTTGTCAACAATATGTTCCTTTTTATGAAAAATGACTGTTGTGTTTAATGTTAAAGATATCTAATTCATAAATATGCGCTATTGTATTATAATAAAGTAATCAATATGCATTTATCTTTATCATATGCTAAATATATGATGCCGACTTCTTCTAAATGTAATTTCGTCTTATATTTTATTAAAGGTTCATTAGACACTCACATTAAAAATCAAAATATTTTATTTTGTCTCTAGTTATATAGTCAATTGTTTACCAAATACACGTCTACTTTTGCTTCTGTTCAAATAAAATTGAAGTAATTTTCAGACTCCTCGCCAAGCCTCAAAGTTTCATGTGAGTACCATCTCCAGCTTTCTCCTGTTTGTGTAAAGGGTCTTTTCATATGTTAATGATGGGGTATCGTTTTGTTTTACGGTTGTAATGGGGTTTCCATCTATCTTTTCAATAGAGATAACCCGATTTTCTTTGAAAGTGTTTAAAGATTTTTAATATTGATTTTGATATCAGTATATGTTAATCTTGTTGTTTCTAGTAGTGTCTATTACATGCAGTTCTGTTAAAAAGATTGTATACTGTCCCTTTAATGCAAATGTTGATTTTTGTATCATGTATGAGTTCCACATTGGTTAATCTCCAAATATATTATTGTTAGCATATTTTTTTTTCACTCCTAAAAGGACTTTAAACCATATTCATTGTTAAAACAAATGTCTTTCTAAAAAAAAAAATAAACACAATAATGTCTCTTTAAGAAAAAAGACTTTATTTAACACGTCAATATAAATCTTTTTTCAATATTTCTTGTTTGAACAAGTACATGTAGATATACCAACAATCACCAAATATTATATGTTAGCATATGTAATTTTGTTAAAGGGACAGCCTAGAAAACAAATAATGTTTTGCATTATTAAAAAAGACAATTTTGTTATATCAATGATATCAAAGGTTTCTCACCAATTAATCATTTTTCTATGTTTATTTTTATTTGCTAGCTAAACCTATGAAGTTCGTGTGCTCATTTCTTAGAGCTTGAAGAGTGCATGTAATCAGAATGCAATTTGACCACTAGAGGGCATTTTGAGAGCATTTGTATATATAAAACCTTGAGCTCATACAGCATATTTACCATGTATTGATCATTGTTTGTCTAAAATGTTGTTAGGTCAGAACAACAAATAAGTGGTCATTTTTCATAGGCATAGATACAAGGGTAAGCACATAAGTCACACGTATTTCTCCATGTTTTGTTGTTTCAAACTTGATAATGCGTAATACAGTGTTTTCTTTGTAATCAATAATGTTCTGACTGTCCCTTTAAGCTGTGTTATTGGCATTCAAACAGTAATATGCCATCATGGATAATTGTAATGGCAATTTTGTTTGCGATTCGGGAAACAGTTTGGACATCACATCACAGAAACCAATCAATATCATGAACAAGGATAGGTATGTGATGATTTGGTTTTCACACACTTATAACCCACACTCTGCAAACAATCTGCCTCCATGGACCCGGTCCCATAGAAGTAGATTATATACAGAGTGTGGTCCACAAGTGTATGAAAACCACATCATCACATACCTATCCATTACACATTAAATAAAAAATAAGTAAACATGAAAACAAATACTTACTTCCTCTTCCTTCCCCTCTTCCCACGGGGCTGAGGCTCTGGGAGGGGCAACTGCCGACTCCGACGAGTTCTCATTGGAGATGTTGTGGGAAGAGTGGAAGGAAGAGTACTGGGACGACCAAGGTGAGGAGGAGGAGATGGCCCGGCAGGAGGAGATGGCCCGGCAGGAGGGGATGGCCCGGCAGGAGAATATGGCCCGGCAGGAGAAGATGGGCCGGCAGGAGAAGATGGGCCGGCAGGAGCAGATGGCCCGGCAGGAGCAGATGGCCCGGCAGGAGCAGATGGACCGGCAGGAGCAGATGGCCCGGCAGGAGGCCCAGCAGCAGGAGGCCCAGCAGATGGCGGCCCAGGAGCAGGAGGCCCAGCAGATGGTGGCCCAGGAGCAGGAGGCCCAGCAGATGGCGGCCCAGGAGCAGGAGGCCCAGCAGATGGCCGCCCAGGAGCAGGAGGCCCAGCAGGAGGCAGACCAGCAGGAGGCAGACCAGCATGCGCCTCCCGGAAGAAATTAAACATCTCTTGTTGGAGTCGAAAGGTTCTGTTTTGGCCTTCTTCTATTCGAGTAAGGAGGTGTATGATTTGGGTTTGGCCTTCAATGATTTAGTTTTGGCCTTCAATAATTCTATTTCTGCCTTCTATATTTTGGATCCGGGAGTTACGCATCTGGTCAATGTAGTCTAGTAGAACCCGCACCTCTGCTATTTCCTCTTGTTGTGCATGGTGGGGTGCCCGTGCACGGCGGCCTGCTGGTGCACGGCGGCCTGCTGGTGCACGGCAGCCTGCTGAATCTTGAGGGGCCTCTGCTTCTGCGGCCTCTTCCTCTGCTTCCGGGGCCTCTTCATCAAGGGGGGCCTCTTCGTCAAGGGGGGCCTCTTCGTCAAGGGGGGCCTCTTCCCTCCGAGGTGGAGATTCATCCCCACCACTCTCATCCCGGGGAAAAGGAGGAGCCTGTAGTTGCTGTGCTGCCTCCTCCCCAGACTCTGTATATTTGAAAAAGAAATAAATGTATATATTAGCATATTTCCAAATAAAGCTTTAAATTACTTAGCTTACGATACAATTACAAATGCAGCCTCATTAATCCACTTTGAAATCTAACAATCAATACGATTTCCGCATTTTCTAAACCGTGTTTGTGATATCTCTGGTCAATCTGAATGTTTTAGCGTTTATTTTCAGTCTGTTTAAATGCACACCTAACCTATAGCCTAGATACTAATATAACCGCAAAGTAATTGTGAATGCGTGTAAACAACGTAATAGCATTAATCTGATCCTTAAAGGGACATGAAACCCAATGTTTTATCTTTCATGATTTAGAAGCATACAATTATAATCAACTTTCTAATTTACTTTTCTTATCTAATTTGCTTCATTCTCTGGATATTCTTTGCTGAAAAGCATATCTAGATATGCTTAGAAGCTGCTGATTGGTAGCTGCATATAGCTGCCTCCTGTGATTGGTTCACTGTGTGCATGGCTATTTCTTCATTAAAGTATATCTAAAGAATGTTGCAAATTAGGTAATATAAGTAAATTGGAATGTTGTTTAAAATTGTATTCTCTACCTTAATCATGAAAGGAAATGTTTGCGTATAGTGTCCCTTGAAATACATTCGTATGTTAATTTATTCTTAAATGAGCTTACCGTCAGATGAGAATGGCAGGTTCCCGGTATCAATTCCTCCGATACCAACTATATCCACCTCGGAGATGCTGGGACGCAACATTTCCTCCCATTGGCAGTAATCGATTTCCAGTGCAGGGCCGCCACCGGTTCCTGCGGCATGTTGGGACTCCCGGCTTAACTTTTTCTTAAGATCCATCTTGCAGTCCTGGTAGCGATGTTTAATAGAGTCCATATCTCTGTTCCGGCCACCCACTGCATTGACTGCATTCCTTATCTCCTGCCAGAGCTTCCTCTTCTCAGTCGGGGTGGTCTTCTGAGGCTGCAGCCTCCTATACCTGGCCATATAGGCTTCTACGAGGGCCTCCTTCTACTCCATAGAAAACCTCACCTCCCTAGTCGCCTTGGCCTTCCCCTGTGACGATGCCCTCTGTTTCCTGGACTGTGAAGCCCTACTCTGTCCGCCACTGGGCCCAGCCACTTGTTCATCTTGAACCAAGTGGCTGGGTCCACCCACCGCTTCCACCCCCGCTTCCTGCCCCCCTTCCTGCCCTGTTCCTCTCCCCCTCCCTCTCCTCCCCCCTCTACCTCTCCCCTGCCTGCCCTCCATCTCTTCCCTAAACTAAACCCCAAATAAGCAAACAAAAAGTGAGTGTGTTCAAATGAAAGGGGGTCAAAATAAAGAACTAAAAAGACGAAAAAAGTGCTGAAAGTGTGAAAGGGATATAAATAAAAGAGGGTAAGGAGTATTTAAATAAACAAAATGAAGAAGAAGACTAAAAGGAGGATATGTAAACTAAATGTAACTAGGGGATGGGATGGGGATGGGGTATGGGATAAGAGTAAATGGGATGAAAGGGAATGGGACTACAGGGAATGGGGTATGGAGTGTAGTATGAGAGGGTATGGGGTATGGAGTGTATGTAGTGTTATTGATAAGTGTATGTATGTATTGAATGTGTTTACGTGTAAATGTGTTAAAGGGACACTCAGGTTAAATTAAATTTTCATGATTCAGATACAGCATGTAATTTTAAACAACTTTCCAATTTACTTCCATTAAAAAAAATGTGCACAGTCTTTTTATATTTACAATTTTTGAGTCACCAGATCGTACTGAGCATGTGCAAGAATTCACAGACTATACGTATATGCATTTGTGATTGGCTGATTGCCATCACATGGTACAAGGGGAGTGGAAATATACATAACTTTGAAATGTGTTATAAAAAAATCTACTACTCATTTGAAGTTCAAACTAAGTGCAATTGCATTGTCTTGTTATCTTGCATTTGTTGATTATGCAAATCTAATGTGTTGACTGGTCCTTTAAGTGTACAGAAAAAGCACTCGCATACTCACCCAAACCAACTGTCGCTCACTAACTCACACTACCACTAACTGACTCTCTCACACTACCACTAACTCTCTAACTCACACTACCACTAACTCTCTAACTCACACTACCACTAACTCTCTAACTCACACTACCACTAACTCTCTAACTCACACTACCACTAACTCTCTAACTCACACTACCACTAACTCTCAATAACTCACACTACCACTAACTCACTCACGATAACACTAACTGACTCACAATAATGCACAAAATCTCTAAGCTCCAATCTCCAAATACCCACCAGCAACACAGTCAAAGAAGCCATGCTTGTGTGGTGCTTTTATACCCTGTGTAAATGTTTAATGATGTACCGGTTTGCGTTGTAAATTGTGTTCAGGTGTGCTTTATTAGTAATTATTATTTGTGCAATGTGTATTAGGTGTGTGAATTTGCGCATGCTCATTTCGAGTTAGTATTTGTGGAATGTGTAGAATGCGATGATGTAATAGTGCTCGTTTTCTATAACATTGTCCCATAGTATTATGTTTAAATGTTAATTTGCGATGGTGTGGTATTAGTGAAGTGTTGTATATGTATGTTTGTCCTAATATATAGTAATTTTGAATGTGAGTATTTTGCTAGTGTATGATTGTGTTTTTTGTTTTCCTTGTTGTTATTTTCCGTATTTCCGCATCTTAAATAATATGCGTATTCCCTGTATTTTATTTTATTAAAATTCCCCCCGCTTCTGAATGTGTAATGCTTATGTGCTTTGTTTAGTGATTGTTGTTGTGACATTTGCGGCGTTGTTATTGTTGTGCATTATGTGGTATGCGTCATATGACCGAGCTGTGCGTATTTCTCGCGAGATCGAGTGTTAGATGAAAAAAGCGTGTTTGTTTGCTTTTCCATTGATCTCTATGGGAGACTGTCTAACGCGGGCAGGATTCCGCGTGTGAAATACACGCGTCAGGAGTATCGTTAGAAGGTTTTTTTTCAACTCTAAATAACCGCGTTAAAAAACTCTGTGCGTTAGACATAAACCACGCGTAGCTAACGCACCCCATCTACCGCCAAACTCCAAATCTAGGCGACTGATATTTGAAAGTGAAAATGTAATCATTCTGTCTACTAAAAAAATGTTGATCTTCTTTAAAAAACACAACACTGGCTCCTTGACAGAAAAGTTACCTCCTTTAGGTTTCCAGTTGTATACAATACATGTTTTAATAGAAGATAACCATAGTATACTATTAGTATACTGCATATAAAAAAATTAAAAATCAGGAAACTTATAATTTAATTTTTAGTATTATAAAAGAAAAAATCCAGATATTAATCCTATATCAATTACTGTAGATTTTGAAAAGGCAGCAATAAATTGCTTGAGAAATTTTTTACAAAATACAATAATTTACAGATGCTTTTTCTATTTTTCAAAATAGAATATTTGAACTTAAAAATATGGTATAATAATGAAAAAAATGCTCTGATCATAAAATGCTTAGAAGCATTAGCATTTGTGCCAGTGGAAGATGTAGTTGAATTATTTAATGACTTTGTAAAATCAATAGAAAAACAAAACAGTAACATTTTATCTGAATTTTTAAATTATTTTGAAAAAACCTGGATTGGCGAACTACGACAAGGTACAAGAAGAAAACCTACTTTCGATATTACAATGTGGAACACTTTTAAAAGAACAAAACTAGGGATCAGCCAATAGGATTGAAGTTCAATCCTATTGGCTGATTGTATCAGCCAATAGGATTTTTTTACCTTTAATTCCGATTGGCTGATTCTATCGGCCAATTGGAATTCAAGGGACGCCATCTTGGATGATGTAATTTAAAATAACTTTCATTCGTCTTTAGTCGTCAGAAGAAGAGGATGCTCCGCTCCGGATGTCTTGAAGATGGATTCGCTCCGCGTCGGATGGATGAAGACAGAAGATGCCGTCTGGATGAAGACCTGCCCCTCTGGAGGACCACATCTGCCGGGTTGGATGAAGACTTCTCCCGGCTTCTTTGAGGACTTCTTGCCACTTCACTGAGGACTTCTCCCGGCTTCGTTGAGGATGGATGTCGGCTCTTCAAAACTGTAAGTGGATCTTCAGGGGTTAGTGTTAGGTTTTTTTAAGGATATATTGGGTGGGTTTTATTTTTAGGTTAGGGTTTGGGCAGCAATAGAGCTAAATGCCCTTTTAAGGGCAATGCCCATCCAAATGCCCTTTTCAGGGCAATGGGGAGCTTAGTTTTTTTAGTTATGATTTTATTTGGGAGGTTTGGTTGTGTGGGTGGTGGGTTTTACTGTTGGGGGGGTTGGTTGTATTTTTTTTTACAGGTAAAAGACCTGATTTCTTTGGGGCAATGCCCCCCAAAAGGCCCTTTTAAGGGCTATTGGTAGTTTAGTTTAGGCTAGGGTTTTTTTATTTTGGGGTGGCTTTTTTTATTTTGATAGGGCTATTAGATTAGGTGTAATTAGTTGAAATATCTGATAATTTATTTAATATTTTGTGTAATTTAGTGGGTTTTAGTGGTTTTTGTTGTTGTAATTTAGATAATTGTATTTAGGATAGGTTTTATTTTACAGGTACATTTGTATTTATTTTAGCTAGGTAGTTAGTAAATAGTTAATAACTATTTAGTAACTATTTTACCTAGTTAAAATAAATACAAACTTGCCTGTAAAATAAAAATAAACCCTAAGCTAGCTACAATGTAACTATTAGATATATTGTAGCTAGCTTAGGGTTTATTTTATAGGTAAGTATTTAGTTTTTAATAGGAATTATTTAGGTAATGATAGTAGGTTTTATTTAGATTTATTTTAATTATATTTAAGTTAGGGGGTGTTCGGGTTAGTGTTACACTTAGGTTTAGGGGTTAATAAATTTAGTATAGTGGCGGCGACGTTGGGGAAGGCATATTTGGGGTTAATAAATGTAGGTAGAAGGCAGCGATGTTAGGGGCGGCAGGTTAAGGGTTAATAGTATTTAACTAGTGTTTGCGATGCAGGAGTATGGCGGTTTAGGGGTTAATATGTTTATTATAGTGGTGGCGACATTGGGGGCGGCAGATTAGGGGTTAATAAGTATAGGTAGGTTGCGGCGACATTGGGGGCGGGAGATTAGGGGTTAATAAATATAATGTAGGTGTCAGCGATGTCAGGGGTGGCAGATTAGGGGTTAATAAGTGTAAGATTAGGGGTGTTTAGACTAGGGGTTCATGTTAGGGTGTTAGGTGTAAACATAAATTTAGTTTCCCAATAGGAATCAATGGGGCTGCGTTACGAAGCTTTACGCTGCTTTTTTGCAGGTGTTAGGCTTTTTTTCAGCCGGCTCTCCCCATTGATGTCTATGGGGAAATCGTGCACGAGCACGTACCACCAGCTCACAGCTGACTTAAGCAGTGCTGGTATTGGAGTGCGGTATGGAGCACACTTTTGCTCTACGCTCACTTCTTGCCTAATAACGCCGGGTTTCTGAAAACCTGTAATACCAGCGCTGTAGGTAAGTGAGCGGTGACAATAACGTGCAAATTAGCACCGCACCCCTCATAACGCAAAACTCGTAATCTAGCCGACTGAAAATTATGGCATAGACATTTCAAGTCTGTAGGAGCCAGATCAATATCAGTGTATAGAATATATAGCTGAAGACAGTTCTCTCCAATCATAGTGAATGCTCAAGTTATGAAAAAATAGGCTACTTCTTCCATAGAGGTTACTCAGTTATATGTAACAATACCTATACTAAGGACTTAACTGTAAGCTTTCCTTCTTGGGTGTAAAGGAATATAATACATTATAATATGTCAACATGATAATAATATATGAATACCAATTGATGTCTAGGGGAGGAATCTGAGATGTTGGAGGCACGTACAAAGCCTATAATAAAATAGGGATAGATAGGTCAACAGGAAAATGTTGGTATACCTACTTACAAATATGTAAGAAATATAAAGCTACGCTAATGTATCAACTACAAAAAGCTATCTTGTTATGCAGCACTGAACACAGTAGCATAATGAAGACCTAGAGGGGTATTAATAACATAGAAAACTGTGGCATAGGCATTTCATGTCTGCAAGAACCAAATCTATATCAGTATGCATAATATATAGCAGCAGACAGTTACCTTCCGTTATGAATATTAAAAAAATATAAACCGTGTTCAGTGTAACACATAGTGTATACTCTGTCAATAAAAGTGTAGACTTCTGTTTCTGTAGCGATTACTCAGGCATATGGAGAAATACCTATGCTAGGGTCCTAACTGTAAGCACTCCTTCGTAGGTATAGAGGAGTATAACATAATAAATTAAATCAACATGTGAATAACATATGCATTATCAATTAAAGCCTGTGAGAGGAATGAGAGATATAATAGGTATGTTTGAGGCTTGTAAAAGAATAAAGAGATCTAAACCATCAAACACAGTATGAACCAGTTGACTGCAAGCTGAACTGTAAGTCTTAGTAATCTCAGTGAACTTTGTGTTGTCGACTTTTCAAACTTCCCGTGGCCAGATAGGTATAGGGCAGTGGTTTAAGACTGTCTGCTAAGTGGGGCCTGAATTCTCAACCCACACTGGCCCTCCTGATCCGCTGTCCCAGTGAGGAGACATGGGGCTTGGTTAGGTAGTGTAAAATGGTCTCCTTATCCCCCTGATGGTGAGATTCTAGTTGTAGACCCAGATAAACATAACAGCCCCAATTACATAGAACCTGCAAAGACTTATCTATAGAGGCCACCTTAGCAGGGATCTGGGCTGAGCTGATCATGTTGTTAGTGCTCTTGGTACTCGGTTCCTTCCCGGAAGGCAGATGGGACCACATTTACCGTAAATCGCCATATTCCTCTACCCAGTCATTTATCTCCGGGGTTCATCTTCATGTATCGGCCTCCTCCCTCGAGAACTTATTGTTCCTTATGGGCTTGTTACAACCAGCGTCATGCTGTGATTTGTCCTCTGGTATCCGGATCTCTGGGACGTTGCATTCAACGTCATGCTGCAGCTTTTCCTCTGTTATCCGGATCTCTGGGACCAGTTTCGCAAGGTCAGTTGTCCATGACATTTTAGAGTGCGGTAGTGGCTGTGGAAAAGCAAGAATTCTAAGCATGTTCTCTTAAAATCATCAAAGAGGCCTAGTAGCGTACGCAAGATATTCTCCATGACGTAGCTAGTGTAGCCTGATCACTCAAGCCACAATGCTAGGAAAAAACACTCTTAGCGGTGGTGGATTTTTATGGGAGAGCATAAGTCGGCTAAAAGTTTTGAGGGCACAGTCTCAAATACTTCTAGAGTGTTATTAGCACATACAGTCCCCAAAATTCAAGGAATTAGCTTTCAATGATACAATAAAGTCAGAAGCTCTTCCATAACATGTCTTTTCGCTTTAGGCGCAAGCTCTGCCCCACCTTTTACAATGTACTATTATCACATAATATAATTATACGTTAATATAGTATAATATGTTTATGTAAGTTAATATATAATATATATGTATGTATATACAGTATATATATATATATATATATATATATATATAACTATATATATATATATATATATATATATATATATATATTGGTATATATAGCAAAGAAGTTTATATATATTTATGTTATATATAAGTTAATTTAATATTCTTTTCTTTCCCAAAAATTCCAATAAAGGGCAATCTTTTAATATTTATGTTCTTGTTAATAAAATAAAACATTCTTTTTAATAAATGTCATCACGTTTATTAATATTTTATAACCAGTCCACTATTAAAAATGTTTTAGCTAAACCCGTGATTTAAGCCTCATTCCCACCCAGCAGCCGGATAAATGTACATTGGACAAGTGTCCATTGGATAACAGTCCGGCCACGGTTCTTTGCATACAGGAGGATTTTTATTTTTATTTTAAATAGATATTTCTATATACGTCTATATAGACCTATACCTATATAAATATATTCATGTAGATATATAGATAAAGATATATATTTTACATTAACATTAAAAGAAATATATTGAAATATATTTAAAAACATATATATATGGTAAGAACATTGGAATATAAATAACATGCTTCGGGTTTGACGCTGTAGGTCTAACACGGTGTTAGGTTAATGCACATGAAGAATTAGTTATCTTGAAAGGCATTATCTAAATATAAAACATAAAATATTGAAAAAATATTATTAATTAATAATTAGAGTTACTGTAAAATATATTTGTGTATATATATATATATATATATATATATATATATATATACACATATATACACACAGTATATATATATTTATATCCTATAATATAAAAGGCCAAGTGTGTTTTTCCGAAGCTGTCATCAGCAGACTGCATGAGGACAAACACACCTGGCCTTTAACAGACTAACCTTCTGTCATCTGGGGCCGACCGGGCGTTACAGGGGCGGGCCAGACGTGACGCGGATGGGGCTGGGCGTGACGTGGATGGGGCGGGGTCGGGTGTGACGTGGGCGGGGCCAGGAGGGGCCGGGCGGCTGTGTAAGAGAGAGCTAAAAAGAGGGGGGAAAGAGAAAGAGCAAAAGAGGGGGGATAGAGAGCAAAAGAGGGGGGATAGAGAGAGCGCAAATGAGAGGGAGAGAGATAGCAAAAGAGGGGTGAGAGAGACAGCAAAAGAGAGGGAGAGAAACAGCAAAAGAGAGGGGGGAAGAGAGCAAAAGAAAGGGGAGAGACAGAGAGAGCGATTAAATGAGAGGGGGAGAGAGAGACAGCAAAAGAGAGGGAGAGAAACAGCAAAAGAGAGGGGGGAAAGAGAGCAAAAGAAAGGGGGAGAGAGAGCAAAAGAGGGGGGATAGAGAGAGCAAAAGAGAGGGGAAGAGAGAGAGCAAAAGATGGGGGATAGAGAGAGCAAAAGAGGGGGATAGAGAGAGCAAAAGAGAGAGGGGAGAGAGGGAAAGAGAGCAAAAGGGGAGAGAGAGAGCAAAAGAGGGGGGATAGAGAGAGCAAAAGACGGAGGATAGAGAGAGCAAAAGAGGGGGAGAAAGACAGCAAAAGAGAGGGGGAGAGAGCAAAAGAGGGGGGAGAGAAAGCAAAAGAGGGGGATAGAGAGAGCAAATGAGAGGGGGGGTAGAGAGAGCACAATATGGAGGATAGAAAGAACAAAAGAGAAGGGGATAGAGAGAACAAAAGAAAGGGGAGAGAGAGAGAGAGCAAAAGAGAGGGGGGAGAGAAAAAAAGGGGGGGAGAGAGAAAAAGAGGGGGGTTAGAGAGAGCAAAAGAAAGGGGGAGAGAGAGAGAGAGCAAAAGAGAGGGGGAGCGAGACCGCAAAAGAGAGGGAGAGAAACAGCAAAAAAGAGGAGGGAAGAGATCAAAAGAAAGGGGGGAGAGAGAGAGACCAAAAGAGTGGGAATAGAGAGAGCAAAAGAGGGGGAGAGAGACAGCAAAACAGAGGGGGAGATAGCAAAAGAAAGGGGGAGAGAGAGAGCAAAAGAAGGGGATAGAGAGAGCAAAAGAGAGGGAGAGGGACAGCAAAAGAGAGGGGGAGAGAGAGCAAAAGAGAGGGGAAGAAAGAGAGCAAAAGAGATGGGGAGAGCGCAAAAGAGAGGGGGAGAGAAAGAGCATAAAAGAAAGGGAGGAAAAGAGAGGGGGAGAGAGAGAGCAAAAGAGAAGGGGGAGAGAGAGAGGTCAAAATAGAGGGGGAGAGAGAGAGCAATATAGAGAGAAGGGGGAGAGAGAAATCAAAAGAGAGGGGGGAGAGAGAGAGCAAAATAGAGAGAGGGGAAAGAGAGAGAGCAGCAGAGAGGGGGAGAGAGAGAGCAAAAGAGAGGGGGGATAGAGAGAGAGCAAAGGGTGGAACCGCTGTACTGCAAAAAATGGCCCGTGTACCACGGACCCAAAATAATATTAAGGGAAAAAAGGCCTTAAACCATTAGGGGGGGCAGCAGAATTTTGAGTGCCTAGAGCAGCACAAAACCTGCACCTAGCCTCAGATTGTCTCAGGAGTTCCTGTTACCGACCTGTGACTACAGCACACCAGCATTGCTAACTAGTATGTATTCAAACAACTGTCTGACACTTTTATACCAGAGTGTTCTGTAACCATTGTGTTAATACTAACTCCTGCTAGAGTATCATGTATTTAGCTTGTGCCTGTTTAAAAATCTGTATCATACTTCAAGTATTATGTACTGTATCTATACATAGATACCTATTGCTACTGCAGTGTGTGCCAGCTGTAATAAATACCAGCTTTAATAAAGAAACGTTAACTATGCCTAAGCACAAGAAGTCCTTCCCGTCCCCTGTTTCTGTTCCTGAGAGCACCAGATCAGAACTCCAACCCCTGGTTCCCCTCCACCCCTGTGGTCATCCCCAGTTGGAATACTTTATCATGAGAAAACAGACATGCATGTCTAAAACAATCACATATATTTACAGAACAAATATTGCAAACATGTTTCCGAAGTGTTGAGGTGGTAACTTATTTACTGCATTGTTAGCATTTCTGGTTTGAGGTGCAAGATATTGTGTATTGGGTGCCTCATGCTATCATACATGGTAATTGCAGGGATGGCTACTGGAGACAGGCTGGAAAAGATTGGTGAAGTGAGTCTTAAAGTCAAAATTAAACTTACATGATTTAGATAGAGCATGCAATGTTAAATAACTTTCCAATTTGCTTCAATTATTTTGTGCTCAACCAAATTAAACACACACAATCTGAGGCACCAGCTTCTACAGAGCATTTCCAGTTCACAGTGCAATGCATACTTATATTAGTCTGTAATTGGCTGATGGCTGTCCAATGGTACAGTGGGCAGGGAAATCAAAGCAATCTTTCAAATTTCTCTGAAAAAAATCTACTGGTAATTTGAAATAGACATGTACAATTCGTTGCGGCTGAAATTTGTTTTCAGACGAATTTTGGCTGATTTGGAGATTCGGATTCAGTCAAATTTCCAAATTGGCACCATAACTAAAATCCCGAAAAATCCTGAAAACAAATAAATCATTTTCCGAATATTTGGATCCATTCTTCATATTCATCATTTTAATCTAAACAGCCGTCCCTCCACATCACCAACACTAAATAAACCTATTAACCCCTAAACCACCATCCCCTCACATCGCTAACACTAAATAAAGCTATTTACCTCTAAACCACTGCCCCCCCCACATTGCACACACTAACTAAACCTATTAACCTCTAAACCGCCGTCCCCCCCCACATCGCCAACACTAAATAAACCTATTAACCACTATACCTCCGTCCCCTCACATCGCAAACACTAACTAAACCTATTAACCTCTAAACCGCCCCCCCCCACATTGCCAACACTAAATAAACCTATTAACCTCTAAACCACCATTCCCCCACATCGCCAACACTAAATAAACCTATAAACCCCTAAACCACCATCCCCCCACATTGCCAACTCTAAATAAACCTATTAACCACTAAATTGCAATCTCGCACATCCCCAACACTAAATAAACCTATTAACCTCTAAACCGCCGTCTCCCCACATCGCCAACACTAAATAAACCTATTAATCCCTAAACCACCCCCCCCACATCGCAAGCACTAACTAAACCTATTAACCCCTAAACTGCCAGCCCTTCACATCGCCAACACTAACTAAAGCTATTAACACCTAATTATTTTGGATAATTTTCAGCTAGATTACAAGTTATGGCGTAATGGCTGTTCACAAAGAGCATGTTCGTTATTTTCATTGCACACTTTTTATAACATCGGGATTACAAGTCTGAAAAGAACCTTGTTGTGCATCGCGGTAATAAAAGTACCGTGTTTATTTCCCTAGCGGAATCACGGACGCGTAATGGAATCTCCCATAGAGATCAAGGTAAAATGAAGAATACACAGATTTGTCTTCTAACACTCGATATTGCGAGAACTACACACTGCTCTGTCATATCACACATACAACATCATGGACATGAACTAAAATCAGATCAAATGGACAAACAACAATCGCTCACACAACATAGCACATACGCATTAAACATTCACAATCCTTTACAACTAATACTACACAACATTTACACTAAACGAGGATTAGGAAAATACATTGCGATCTGCATCACGGAACAAAACAACATGAAAAATGAATTTCACACTGATACACAAACAAAACATTCGCATTGACGATTACAAAACATTATTACAAAATAAACATTTACAACACTTAACTAATACGATACGAACAGGAATCACCATTTATATTTTTGGATACTAACACCTAGATTACGAGTTTTGCGTTAGAGGCTGTGCGGTGCTAATGAGCAGTTTATGCTCACTGCTCACTTACAGACAACGCTGGTATTACGGGTTAACCACAAAAAAGTGAGCGAAGAGCAAAATTTAGTTCCACATCTCACCTCAATACCAGCGCTGCTTACGTTAGCGGTGAGCTGCTAAAACATGCTCATGCACGATTTCCCCATAGGAATCAATGGGGGAGAACTGGCTGAAAAAAAAACCTAACACCTGCAAAAAAGCAGCATTTAGCTCCTAACGCAGCCCCATTGATTCCTATGGGGAAACAAAAGTTTTGTCTACACCTAACACCCTAACATGAACCCCGAGTATAAACACCCCTAATATTACATTTATTAACCCCTAATCTGCCACCCCAGACATCGCTGACACCTGCATTATATTATTAACCCCTAATCTGCCGCTCCGGAGACCGCCGCCACTTACATTATAGTTATGAACACCTAATCTGCTGCCCCCAACATTGCCGAACTCTACATTATATTTTTTAACCCCTAATCTGCCGCCCCCAATGTTGCCACAACCTAACTACATTTATTAACCCCTAATCTGCCACCCACAACGTCGTCACCACTATAATAAAGTTATTAACCCCTAAACCTAAGTCTAACCCTAACCCCCCCTAACTTAAATATAATTTAAATAAGTCTAAATAAAATTAATACAATTAACTAAATAATTCCTATTTAAAACTATGGTCTATGAATAAGAGTACAGTCTGTACTCGAAACTAGTCAGACATTTTTCTGTGTCTATTTTTCTCCCCAGCCTTGCCTTTTGCCGATTTTGTACCTTTTTCTAGCTATCTTTACAGCGGTTGTAGCTGTTCAATTTTTAATTGCTACTTAAATAAAGACTTACCGTTTTAAGATATCCACAGCAGTGCCTGCATTTCTTCTCTTTCCTAAAACTAAATACTTACCTATAAAATAAACCCTAAGCTAGCTACAATATAACTAATAGTTACATTGTAGCTAGCTTAGGGTTTATTTTTATTTTACAGGCAACTTTGTATTTATTTTAACTAGGTACAATAGTTATTAAATAGTTATTAACTATTTAATAACTACCTAGTTAAAATAAAGACAAATTTACCTGTAAAATAAAACCTAACCTAAGTTACCATTACACCTAACACTACACTACAATTAAATTAATTACCTAAACTAAATACAATTAATTACAATTTAAAAAAAAATTATTTACAAGATTTTTAAACTAATTACACCTACTCTAATCCCCCTAACAAAATAAAAAAGCCCCCCAAAACAAAAAAAGCCCTACCCTACACTAAATTACAAATAGCCCTTAAAAGGGCCTTTTGCAGGGCATTGCCCCAAAGTAATCAGCTCTTTTACCTGTAAAAAAAAAGTACAATCCCCCCCAACATTAAAACCAACCACCCACACAACCAACCCTACTCTAAAACCCACCCAATCCCCCCTTAAAAAACCTAACACTAACCCCTTGAAGATCACGCTACTGTGAGACATCTTCACCCAACCGGGCAGAAGTGGTCCTCCAGACGGGCAGAAGTCTTCATCCAACCGGGCAGGAGTGGTCCTCCAGTCGGGCAGAAGTCTTCATCCAGACGGCATCTTCTATCTTCATCTATCCAGCGCAGAGCGGGTCCATCTTCAAGACATCCGACGCGGAGCATCCTCTTCATCCGGAGTCTTCTTCAACAATGACGGTTCCTTTAAGTGACGTCATCCAAGATGGCGTCCCTTCAATTCCGATTGGCTGATAGAATTCTATCAGTCAATCGGAATTAGGGTAGGAAAAATCCTATTGGCTGATGCAATCAGCCAATAGGATTGAGCTCGCATTCTATTGGTTGATTGGAACAGCCAATAGAATGCAAGCTCAATCCTATTGGCTGATTGGATCAGCCAATAGGATTGAACTTCAATCCTATTGGCTGATTGCATCAGCCAATAGGATTTTTTCTAACTTAATTCTGATTGGCTGATAGAATACCTGGTGATTCAGGACCAGGAGGCATGGGAGGAGAGGGAGCCATGGGTGGGAGCGAACACATAGGAGAAAACGGAACAGGAGGCTTCCGCAAGAGCTCCTTGAAAGAGGGCCTCTCTCTGAGTCTGATGTCAATTAGGATCAAAAAAGACACCAATGCCTCAAGATCCTCTGGTAAATCTCTGGCAGCAACGTCGTCTTTAATCGCATCAGAGAGCCAATGAAAGAAGGCGGCAACAAGGGCTTCATTGTTCCAACCAACCTCTGCAGAAAGCATATGGGACTCAATAGCATACTGAGCAACAGATCTTGAACATTGCTGAATGGACATAAGTCGTTTAGCAGCAGAGGAGGAGCAAGCCAGAACATCAAATACCCATTGAAAAGAGGACACAAATTCAGGGTAATTTGAAATCACAGGTTTATTGGTCTCCCACAAGGGATTAGCCCAGGCAAGAGCTGTGTCAGAGTGTAACGAGATGAGAAATCCCACCTTAGCTCTGTCAGAGGGAAACGCCTAAGGTAACATCTCAAAGTAATGGCCACCTGGTTCAAAAACCCTATGCACTGAATAGGATCACCTCCATATCGCTGAGGTAGAGGTGCAGAACCGGACATGCTCCTGGTAGGACTAGGTGCAGCAGCGGAAACAGGAGCAGCCATAACTTGTGAGACACTTTGGTCCAAATGTGCAGTGCGAGTCAGCAGGGTTTGCAGGGCTAGTGCAAATTGATCCAAGCGGTGATCCTGTTCAGCCATCCTGGAAATGATGGCAGGTAAAGGTTGATTATTAGCACCATCAGGATTCATGGCCTTTGCGTAATGTCAGGGTGCCAGGAATCAGACTGAGACGAGAAGTGCAAAAATAATCACACCTTTATTAATAACAAAAAAATAATAAAAAGTCCACAAGTCAAATAACAAGCCAGGACTCAAAACCAGAGCTGGTAGTCAGACGAGCCGAGTCAGGAGCCAAAGCGAATAATCAGACAAACCGGAATCAGGAACAAGGAAAACAGCAGAGTCAGAACAAGCCAGGGATCAGGAACCAGAAAGGACGTAAGACAGCCAGGCAATACACAGGAACTCTCACAAACAGGTCTGAGACAATGTAAAGGCAAAGCATACTGAACAGAGGCCCTTTAAATAATAAGTGATGACATCACAATTCTGAGACTGCATCCTGTCTCACACAGATGATGCACACCAGTCTGGCCATAAAAGGAAATGCAGGAAATGAGCAGGATCCACCACAATGCACCATAGTCAGCAAGAGAGGTGAGTAAAATGGCTGCCAGCAGCACATGGCAAACAAAACAGGGAAAAAAACCTGACAGCATCACAGTCCTTGGAGGAGTTGACAAGGGCAAACAAAGGCCAACACAGCCCCTTTGGAGCCATCTGACAAGGTGAGATAGGGCATCACAGTCCTTGGACGGAGTTGACAAGGGCAAACAAAGGCCAACACAGCCCCTTTGGAGCCATCTGACAAGGTGACATAGTGCATCACAGTCCTTGGAGGGAGTTGACAAGGGCAAACAAAGGCCTACACAGCCCTTTTGGAGCCATCTGACAAGGTGACATAGTGCATCACAGTCCTTGGAGGGAGTTGAAAAGGGCAAACAAAGGCCAACATGGCCCCTTAGTAAAAATCTGACAAGGTGAAATAGTGCAACAGGCAAACCAATAAAAACAAAATAGGCCAAATGGCAACAAATACGATAAAGAACAACATGTGGATGCAGGAGTTATTAGTTCTACCTCGGGCCATCTCCGGATCCTCCACTTATGGGGCATCAGCATCACCTTCATCGTCCTGCGCCTATCCAGCTGCAGCTTCATGCATTGCCTCTAACCGCATTATGCGCTCCAGAGTCTAAAGCCGCAGCTGGATACGCATGGTGTCATGCATCCTTCCCAGCAACTAGTTGTGAGTCACAACCTAAACAAAAATAAATAATATATAATTAATAATAATTGCAGAACATAATAAAAATAGAGCAAAGAGACATTGTACTAATTAAAATGCAAATCAATATTATAATAAAATATGCTATAGAGAAGAAGATTTACACATTAAATATGTTCTTCAGAGATAAACCATTAAGCTATTATGAAAAATCAAAACCCTATCAATCTGGAAAAAAACATTTTTTTGGTTTATGACACACTGTGAAAAGGGCGGTGATAACAAATCCAAAATACTGGCATATATACATAATAGATATCCAACATCTAGGCAATATCATTCAGATATTAGAAAATGTGGATGTTGATTTAATAAAATGAAGATCGGAAACATTTACATTAATCAAATAAAGAAAAGGTTTATAAAATACATGTTCTATTCCAAATCAATTTATGCATAATTAGATCAGTATAATGTCCATTTAAGAATGTATGTTCTAAAGTTGATTTGTAATGATACATTCATTGATGGCTGGTAAGGACAATCTGACACCCAGGAAAATGAAGGTGGGGATTAGGGTAAAGGTGATGTTGTGGAGGGATGGGGCGAGGGGGAGGGATGTGGTGAGGTGGGGGATTGGAGTCCTGCTCCAGTGGATCCTGCACAGCTGGGGAGTCATTGGCTGGGGGATTTGGTGGCTGTACAGATGGGGTCAAAGCAGGACAGACAAAATGGGGAGAGAGGCTACAATATAATTAATAATTACATTATAGCTATTTTAGGATTTATATTTATTTTACAGGTAACTTTGTATTTATTTTAACCAGGTACAATAGCTATTAAATAGTTAATAACTATTTAATAGCTACCTAGTTAAAATAATTACAAAATTACCTGTAAAATAAATCCTAACCTAAGTTACAATTAAACCTAACACTACACTATCAATAAATTAATTAAATAAAATACCTACAATTATCTACAATTAAACCTAACACTACACTATCAATAAATTAATTAAATACAATACCTACAAATAAATACAATTAAATAAACTAACTAAAGTACAAAAAATAAAAAAGAACTAAGTTACAAAAAATAAAAAAATATTTACAAACATTAGAAAAATATTACAACAATTTTAAACTAATTACACCTACTCTAAGCCCCCTAATAAAATAACAAAGCCCCCTAAATTAAAAAAGTTCAAAGCTCTTTTACCTTACCAGCCCTCAAAAGGGCCTTTTGCGGGGCATGCCCCAAAGAAAACTGCTCTTTTGCCTGTAAAAGAAAAATACAACCCCCCAACATTAAAACCCACCACCCACATACCCCTAATCTAACCCAAACCCCCCTTAAAAAAACCTAACACTACCCCCCTGAAGATCATCCTACCTTGAGTCGTCTTCACTCAGCCGAGCCACCGATGGAACTGAAGAGGAGATCCGGAGCGGCAGAAGTGATCCTCCAAGGGGCGCTGAAGAAGTCTTCCATCCAATGAAGTGATCCTCCAAGCGGCGCTGAAGAAGTCTTCCATCCGATGAAGTGATCCTCCAAGCGGCGCTGAAGAAGTCTTCCATCCGGGCGATGTCATCTTCCAAGCGGGGTCTTCAATCTTCTTTCTTCAGGATCCATCTTGCAGACCTCCGACGCGGAACATCCTGCTGGCCCGACGGACTACCGATGAATGAAGGCTCCTTTAAGGGACATCATCCAAGATGGCGTCCCTCGAATTCCGATTGGCTGATAGGATTCTATCAGCCAATCGGAATTAAGGTAGGAAAATTCTGATTGGCTGATGGAATCAGCCAATCAGATTCAAGTTCAATCCGATTGGCTGATCCAATCAGCCAATCAGATTGAGCTTGCATTCTATTGGCTGATCGGAACAGCCAATAGAATGCAAGCTCAATCTGATTGGCTGATTGGATCAGCCAATTATGATTGGATATCTATTATGTATATATGCCAGTATTTTAAATGAATAATAATATTTAATTGATACTTGAAACTCTGATTGTTCAGTGGTATTTTTCATGGAACATTTGATCAATACATCAAAAAACTATCGGCTAGATTTAGAGTTCTACGGCCAAAGGGGTGCGTTAGCTACACGTGCTTTTTTTCTCCAGCACCTTTTAAATACCGCTGGTATTTAGAGTTCACAGAAGGGCTGCGTTAGGCTACAAAAAGGGAGCGTAGAGGATATTTACCGCCACTGCAACTCTCAATACCAGCGGTGCTTACGGACGCGGCCAGCTTAAAAAACGTGCTCGTGCACGATTCCCCCATAGAAAACAATGGGGCATTTTGAGCTGAAAAAAAACCTAACACCTGCAAAAAAGCAGTGTTTAGCTCCTAACGCAGCCCCATTGTTTCCTATGGGGAAACACTTCCTAAGTCTGCACCTAACACCCTAACATGAAGCCCGAGTCTAAACACCCCTAACCTTACACTTATTTACCCCTAATCTGCCGCCCTCGCTATCGCTGACACCTGCATATTTTTTTAACCCCTAATCTTCCGCTCCGTACACCGCCGCAACCTACGTTATCCCTATGTACCCCTAATCTGCTGCCCCTAACACAGCCGACCCCTATATTATATTTATTAACCTCTAATCTGCCGCCCCCAACGTCGCCTCCACCTACCTACAATTATTAACCCCTAATCTGCCGACCGGACCTCACCGCTACTATAATAAATGTATTAACCCCTAATCCACCTCACTCCCGCCTCAATAACCCTATAATAAATAGTATTAACCCCTAATCTGCCCTCCCTAACATCGCCGACACCTAACTTCAAGTATTAACCCCTAATCTGCCGACCGGACCTCACCGCTACTCTAATAAATGTATTAACCCCTAAAGCTAAGTCTAACCTTAACACTAACACCCCCCTATGTTAAATATAATTTAAATCTAACTAAATAAATTTACTCTTATTAAATAAATTATTCCTATTTAAAGCTAAATACTTACCTGTAAAATAAACCCTAATATAGCTACAATATAAATTATAATTATATTGTAGCTATTTTAGGATTAATATTTATTTTACAAGCAAATTTCAATTTATTTTAACTAGGTACAATAGCTATTAAATAGTTATTAACTATTTAATAGTTACCTAGCTAAAATAAAGAGAAATTTACCTGTAAAATAAAAACTAACCTAAGTTACAATTATACCTAACACTACACTATACTTTAATAAATTATTCCTATTTAAAACTAAATAATTACCTGTAAAATAAACCCTAAGATAGCTACAATATAATTAATAATTACATTATAGCTATTTTAGGATTTATATTTATCTTACAGGTAACTTTGTATTTATTTTAACCAGGTACAATAGCTATTAAATAGTTAATAACTATTTAATAGCTACCTAGTTAAAATAATTACAAAATTACCTGTAAAATAAATCCTAACCTAAGTTACAATTAAACCTAACACTACACTATCAATAAATTAATTAAATAAAATACCTACAATTATCTACAATTAAACCTAACACTACACTATCAATAAATTAATTAAATACAATACCTACAAATAAATACAATTATATAAACTAACTAAAGTACAAAAAATAAAAAAGAACTAAGTTACAAAAAATAAAAAAATATTTACAAACATTAGAAAAATATTACAACAATTTTAAACTAATTACACCTACTCTAAGCCCCCTAATAAAATAACAAAGCCCCCCCAAAATAAAAAAATGCCCTACCCTATTCTAAATTAAAAAAGTTCAAACCTCTTTTACCTTACCAGCCCTCAAAAGAGCCTTTTGCGGGTCATGCCCCAAAGAAAACTGCTCTTTTGCCAGTAAAAGAAAAATACAACCCCCCCAACATTAAAACCCACCACCCACATACCCCTAATCTAACCCAAACCCCCATTAAAAAAACCTAACACTACCCCCCTGAAGATCATCCTACCTTGAGTCGTCTTCACTCAGCCGAGCCACCGATGGAACTGAAGAGGAGATCCGGAGCGGCAGAAGTGATCCTCCAAGGGGCGCTGAAGAAGTCTTCCATCCGATCGGAACAGCCAATAGAATGCAAGCTCAATCTGATTGGCTGATTGGATCAGCCAATCGGATTGAACTTGAATCTGATTGGCTGATTCCATCAGCCAATCAGAATTTTCCTACCTTAATTCCGATTGGCTGATAGAATCCTATCAGCCAATCGGAATTCGAGGGACGCCATCTTGGATGATGTCCCTTAAAGGAGCCTTCATTCGTCGGTAGTCCGTCGGGCCAGCAGGATGTTCCGCGTCGGAGGTCTGCAAGATGGATCCTGAAGAAAGAAGATTGAAGACCCCGCTTGGAAGATGACATCGCCCGGATGGAAGACTTCTTCAGCGCCGCTTGGAGGATCACTTCATCGGATGGAAGACTTCTTCAGCGCCGCTTGGAGGTACACTTCATCGGATGGAAGACTTCTTCAGCGCCCCTTGGAGGATCACTTCTGCCGCTCCGGATCTCCTCTTCAGTTCCATCGGTGGCTCGGCTGAGTGAAGACGACTCAAGGTAGGATGATCTTCAGGGGGGTAGTGTTAGGTTTTTTAAGGGGGGTTTGGGTTAGATTAGGGGTATGTGGGTGGTGGGTTTTAATGTTGGGGGGGTTGTATTTTTCTTTTACAGGCAAAAGAGCAGTTTTCTTTGGGGCATGCCCCGCAAAAGGCCCTTTTGAGGGCTGGTAAGGTAAAAGAGCTTTGAACTTTTTTAATTTAGAATAGGGTAGAGCATTTTTTTATTTTGGGGGGCTTTGTTATTTTATTAGGGGGCTTAGAGTAGGTGTAATTAGTTTAAAATTGTTGTAATATTTTTCTAATGTTTGTAAATATTTTTTTATTTTTTGTAGTGTAGTGTTAGGTTTAATTGTAACTTAGGTTAGGATTTATTTTACAGGTAATTTTGTAATTATTTTAACTAGGTAGCTATTAAATAGTTAATAACTATTTAATAGCTATTGTACCTGGTTAAAATAAATACAAAGTTGCGTGTAAAATAAATATTAATCCTAAAATAGCTACAATATAATTATTATTTATATTGTAGCTATATTAGGGTTTATTTTACAGGTAAGTATTTAGCTTTAAATAGGAATAATTTATTTAATAAGAGTTAATTTATTTTGTTAGATTTAAATTATATTTAACTTAGGGGGGTGTTAGGGTTAGACTTAGCTTTAGGGGTTAATACATTTATTAGAGTAGCGGTGAGGTCCGGTCAGCAGATTAGGGGTTAATACTTGAAGTTAGCTGTCGGCGATGTTAGGGAGGGCAGATTAGGGGTAATACTATTTATTATAGGGTTATTGAGGCGGGAGTGAGGTGGATTAGGGGTTAATAACTTTATTATAGTAGCGGTGAGGTCCGGTCGGCAGATTAGGGGTTAATAATTGTAGGTAGCTGGCGGCGACGTTGTGGGGGGCAGATTAGGGGTTAATAAATATAATATAGGGGTCGGCGGTGTTAGGGGCAGCAGATTAGGGGTACATAGGGATAACGTAGGTGGTGGCGGTGTGCGGTCGGCAGATTAGGGGTTAAACATTTTTAATAGAGTGGCGGCGATGTGGGGAGCCTCGGTTTAGGGGTACATAGGTAGTTTATGGGTGTTAGTGTACTTTAGAGCACAGTAGTTAAGAGCTTTATGAACCGGCGTTATCCCAGAAAGCTGTTAACTACTGCCTTTTTTTTGCGGCTGGAGTTTTGTCGTTGGATTTCTAAAGCTCACTTCAGCCAAGACTCTAAATACCGGCGTTAGAAAGATCCCATTGAAAAGATAGGATACGCAAATGGCGTAGGGGGATCTGCGGTATGGAAAAGTCGCGGCTGGAAAGTGAGCGTTAGACCCTTTCCTGACTGACTCTTAATACCAGCGGTAGCCCAAAACCAGCGTTAGGAGCCTCTAACGCTGGTGTTGACGGCTAACGCCAAACTCTAAATCTAGCCATATATTTTTCAAAGTTAATATTATGTGCTAATCTTTATGATTTTATAATATGATATTTCTCTTTTTGATAATATATCAGTACGCATGTATGCATTTGAGATTGAAATGCCATAGAGTTCTTTTAGACACATGCCCGTGGATTGATTTTGGAGACTCCAACAATTGTATAATATGGGAGTGTGTAATATGATCAAATCTAAATGGCCACTCCACATAGCCTTTGAAACAAGGTAATCACTAATTACCATATAGATTAAGATGATTGCCTTTTAATCTTAAATAGAATTATTTTAAGCTTGATGGTTCAATCAACTACTATTCAGAATCTATACACAGTAGATACTACAGTTCATATTAAATATTAAGAATAGAATGGTATCTATCTGACATTACTTTTACAGAGTATGTTTTGTGAATATCTTTTACATTAGGATTAAATGTATGTCATCCCAATATTAATAGACACATTCAGAATTAAATTTTCTAGGTTAGAGGAATATTAATGTTTGTTTGAGTGAAATGGACAATCTACACATAAATCATTTGCAAATCCCTTTAGATATCATACAACATGAAATTAAATCAATGAATTTCAACACGATTATGTTTTATTTATACTTAGAAGTGGCTGAGAAGCTCAGAACAGTGATGACATAATGAGATGGTCTGCATCTAGGCATTTCCATTAATAGCAATGACTGTCTGTACAATCATAATAAGATGATTATTGGGGGTTTGGATGCAATATGCATGTGAAATCATAATAGAATTCTATCAGCCAATCGGAATTAAGGTAGAAGAAATCATATTGGCTAATGCAATCAGCCAATAGGATTGAGCTCACATTCTATTGGCTGATCCAATCAGGCAATAGAATGCGAGCTCAATCCTATTTACTGATTGGATCAGCCAATAGGATTAAACTTCAATCCTATTGGCTGATTGCATCAGCCAATTGGATTTTTTTAAACCTTAATTCCGATAGGCTGATAGAATTCTATCAGTCAATCGGAATTCAAGGGACGCAACCTTGAATGACGTCATTTAAAGGAACCTTCATTCTTCAGTTGGACTTCGTTTGAAGAGGATACTCTGCGTCGGATGTCTTGAAGATGGAGCCGCTCCACTCCGGATGGATGAAGATAGAGATGCCGTCTGGATGAAGACTTCTGCCCATCTGGAGGACCTCTTCTTCCCGGCTTGGATGAAGACTTCTGCCGTCTGGAGGACCACTTCGCCCAGCTTCGTTGAGGACTTCGGCCCGGTTGGGTGAAGACTTCTCAAGGTAGGGGGATCTTCAAGGGGTTAATGTTAGGTTTTATTAAGGGGGTATTGGGTGGGTTTTAGAGTAGGGTTGGGTGTGTGGTGGTGGGTTTTAATGTTGGGGGGTATTGTACTTTTTTTACAGGTAAAAGAGTTGATTACTTTGGGGCAGTGCCCAGCAAAAGGCCCTTTTAAGGGCTTTTTGTAATTTAGTATAGGGTAGGGCTTTTTATTATTTTGGGGGGCTTTTTTATTTTATTAGGGGGATTAGATTAGGTTTAATTAGTTTAAAAAATTTGTAATTATTTTATTATTTTCTGTAATTTAGTGGGGGGTTTCGTACTTTAGATCATTTTTTTAAATTGTATTTAATTGTATTTAGTTTAGGTAATTAATTTAATTATAGTGTAGTGTTAGGTGTAATTGTAACTTAGGTTAGGATTTATTTTACAGGTAAATTTGAATTTATTTTAACTAGGTAGCTATTAAATAGTTAATAACTATTTAATAACTATTCTACCTAGTTAAAATAAATACAAAGTTGCCTGTAAAACAAAAATAAACCATAAGCTAGATGTAACTATTAGTTATATTGTAGCTAGCTTAAGGTTTATTTTATAGGTAAGTATTTAGTTTTTTTTGTTTTTTTTTTAACTTTTGGCAATTTTATTTAAAGAGATTAGTTGTAGTAGGCGAGACAGGAGGTAGGTAAGTATTTAGTTTTAAATAGGAATTATTTAGTTAATGATAGGAATATTTATTTAGATATATTTAAATTATATTTAAGTTGGGGGGGTTAGGGTTAGACTTAGGTTTAGGGGTAAATAACTTTATTATAGTGGTGGCGACGTTGTGGGCGGCAGATTAGGGGTTAATAAATGTAGTTAGGTTGCGGCAACATTGGGGGCGGCAGATTAGGGTTTAATAAATATAATGTAGGGTTTGGCGATGTTGGAGGCAGCAGATTAGGGGATAATAAGTACAATGTAGGTGTTGGCGGTGTCCGGAGCAGCAGATTAGGGGTTAATAATATTATACAGGGGTCGGCGATGTAGGGGGCGGCGGATTAGGGGTTAATAAATGTAAGATTAGGGGTGTTTAGACTCGGGGTTCATGTTAGGGTGTTAGGTGTAGACATAAAATGTGTTTCCCCTTAGTAATCAATGGGGCTGCGTTAAGAGCTGAACGCTGCTTTTTTGCAGATGTTAGGGTTTTTTTCAGCCGGCTCTCCCCCATTGATTCCTATGGGGAAATCGTGCACAAGCACATTTTTTCAGCTCACCGCTACCGTAAGCAGCGCTGGTATTGAGGTGAGATGTGGAGTTAAATTTTGCTCTCCGCTCACTTTTCTGCGGCTAACGCCGGGTTTCTAAAAACCCGTAATACCAGCATTATCTGTAGGTGAGCGGTGAGGGAAAACTCGTTAGCACCGCACCCCTGTTAACGCAAAACTCGTAATCTAGGTGATAATTTATCTTTCCTGATTGAGAGAGAGAGAATCCAATGTTAACCAACCTTCCAATGTACTTGTATGATGTAAATGTGTTCATTGTTTCTATATCGTTTGTTGAGTAAAGAGCAATGCACATGTATGAGGCAATGACAAAAGGCATGTATGTGCAGCCATTAATCACCATCTGGTGAGCCTATTTAGATATGCTGTTCATCCAAGCATATGACTTAAATAACTGAAATGCTATAATAGACGTAAATGAGAGAAGTGTTTAAAATTGCCTACTGTTTGTGAATAATGAAATGTAAAAAAGTATTTTTTCTGTCCGTTTAATTATCATTTAATTCTTGAAACCGATTTCGTATAGTTGATGATCAAATTAATGGTGATTTATAGTTGATGTAATTTAATTTTGTAAAAGATTTTGATGTTGTATCGATGTTCACACAAGTAAAAGCCATAACTCCAGTGTGAAATAGTCTATTTCTTGATCTATTTGTTATTGCGGGAATAACGCAAGGATGAATGAATTAGCCCACAATTCTAATGCTGCTATTACGAGTTTTAAAGTAGAAAAATCTGTCTTGCGTTAGAGAAATCTGCCGGTCGTGTGCACGAGCACGTATTCCCCACAGAAGTCAATGGAGGCTAGAATTTTCCTTAAAAAAACTTCCAACACTTGTGTTGAGTGTAAAGTGAGTGACGTCATGTCCTTCTGTGAAAAAGTAGCTATATCGTGTTAATTTCCTCTTTAAAATATGTTTTGTGTACGTAATGTGCTGTATTGTGTTTGTATGTATCTTATTTTTTATGTATGTGATGATATTTGTACATAGATGTAGCTAAATGAGTGTATGTTCACGTACGTCTATGTAAGTCAATGTGAAAAAAAATGTTTTTTTTCTAACACCTAAGATCTTGTATCTTTTATCCGTTATATATTTTTTTCAAAATACATTCTTAAAAAAATAAAAATTGTCGAGTGTTTGTATGAGTGTAAGTGTACTTTGTCTAATATTTTTGAAGTGATCCATGAATGTTTTTGGTAACGATCTATCAATAACTACTGGTCTGGGAGAGTGTTCTGTATTTGAGCGTAGATGGTGATTTTTGTGGCGCTACAGAAACTTGTAATAGCAGCGTTGGGGAAAATGAGGCGTTAAGGCCCATAACGATGCTATTTGAGTCATAACGCAAAACTTGTAATCAGGCTGTATGTTTCTTATTTTTTGTAATAGTATTTTTTTTATTTTTTTTTGTAATTTTAGTGTTTATTATTTTTTGTAATTGTAGTTTTAATTTTTTTTTTGTAATTTTAGGTTTTATTATTTTTAGTAATGTTAGGTTTTTAGTTTTTTGTTTTTTTTTTAAACAACTAATGTTAGATTTTTTTTAGTTTAGCTTAGGTTTTATTTTTATTTCATAGGTAAGTTTGTATTTATTTTAACTAGGTTGTTAGTAAATAGTAATATTGTATCTAGCATAGGTTTTATTTTTATTTCACAGATAAGTTTGTATTTATTTTAACTAGGTAGTTAGTAATTGTAACTAATTTAGGTGTATTTTAATTATGTTAAAGTTAGGGGGGTTTAGGGGGTTAATAGTTTGATTTAGGTAGTTGCAATGTGGGGGGTGACAGTTTAGGGGTTAATTGTTTAATTTAGATAGTTGCGATGTGGGGGATGGTGGTTTAGGGGTTAATAGTTTTATTTAGGGAGTTGCAATGTGGGGGGACAGCCGTTTAGGGGTTAATAGTTTCATTTAGGACGTTGCAATGTGGGGGGATGGCAGTTTAGAGGTTAAGCTTATTTAGTGTTGGCAATGTGGGAGGGGATGGTGGTTTAGAGGTTAATAGGTTTTTATTTCGTGTTGGCTATGTGGGGGAGCGGCGATTTAGATTTTAATAGCTTTATTTAGTGTTGGCGATGTGAGGGGACAGCGGTTTAGGGGTTAATAGATTTATTTAGTGTTGGTGATGTGGGGAGTCGGCGGTTTGGGGGTTAATATAGGTTTATTTAGTGTTGGTGATGTGGGGGGGCGGTGGTTTAGAGGTGAATAGCTTTATTTAGTTTTAGCGATGTGGGGGGTGACGGTTTAGAGATTAATAGGTTTAGGTTTAGTTAGTGTTGGCAATGTGGGGGGAAGGGGGTATAGAGGTTAATAGGTTTAGGTTTAGTTAGTGTTGGCGATATGGGGGGACGGCGATTTAGAGGTTAATAGGCTTAGTTAGTGTTGGCGATGTGGGGGGGACGTCGGTTTAGAGGTTAATAGGTTTTTATTTAGTGTTGGCAATGTGGGGGGAAGGCGAATTTTGTTTCGGCATATTCCTTATGTTAAGTTAAATCGTTTTTCAGATTCATTCGTTATTTTGGATCCATTCTTTATTTATATTATTTTTTCTGTTCTAAAGTTTAGAATAGAATAATGAATATAAATAAAGAATGAATCCAAAATAACTATAAATAATAATAACTATAGATAATAAATAACTAAACGAAATTATTAATTTAACTTATGAAAATGAAACGAGAAAGTTTTTGGGCTGTGCACATGTCTAATTTGAAACTCAGAATAAGTGATGTTGTATTGTATTTTTATTGTTGATGCAATTCTACTGTAAAATGGTCCTTCAATAATCTCTCCATAACAATGAGATACTTGCAGCCTAAAGAGCATCCATGAATCTAACTAATAAAATACTACAACTCCCTTCCTATGTCTTTAATGTATTCAGGACTGAATCTACCCTTGCTGAAGAGATGTGTTGTTAATATGAGGTTAAAACACTGGCAACATTAATATAATGATTATAGCAATGCTATATAGTGCTCAAGCTACGTGGACATTCCAGAACCTACCTCAGAATGCTCTCATGAAAACAATGGAAACCAAGAGAAAAAGATACATTTGGACAATGGAAGTTAAATGAAGGCTTTTATAAATTGTACACTCTCTAGATCAAGAAAATCTACTTTTGAATTCTATTAGCTCCATGTAGGAACCAGCGACAGCTGCTCCGTAGCCCTTGCGGGGGAAATTTGCTCATGCAATATAAGAAGCAGCTGTCATTAGATTCATTAGATCACTGCTTCTTACACTCTTCTCCACCTCTGAGGTGGAGAAGAGAAATCACCCCTAACTCGTTCTCTCAGAGTGATTGACAAGCCCAATCACGTGAGAGAAGGGGCGGGCTTAAAAAGCTCACTTGAACGTGTAATGATACATATGGGCAGTGGATGAACAGGATCCGCTTCCTGTATGCTGAGAGGGCGAGTGAACAACTTCTCAAGTTGAGAAGCTTGTCCGCTCACCTTATAATATATGGAACCTTGTGTCTTTACAAGAAGCTTGACAAACAGCCATAAATGTAAAATGGGATTACATTATCCCTAACCTTAACATATGACTTCCCGTTCCAATTGCAAACTCACTCCAACCTAAAATATAATCGCTAAGTAGACATGTGCATAACTAAAATCTTGAAAAACTCTGAAAATGAATAAATCAATTACCGAATTTCCGGATCCATTATTCATATTCAGAATTTGTCATTGTTCTAATCTAAACCGCTGTTCTCATTGCAAACTCACTTCAACCTAAAATATAACCGCTAAGTAGACATGTTCATAACTAAAATCTTGAAAAATTCTGAAAATGAATAAATCAGTTTTCAAATTTCCGGATCCAATATTCATATTCAGAATTTGTCATTGTTCTAATCTAAACCACTTTTCCCCGACATCGCAGACACCAATTAAATCACTAAATAAAGCTATTAACCCCTAAACCATTGTTCCCTAACATCGCCAACACTAACTAAACCTATAAACCCCTAAACCACAGTTCCCCGACATCGCTGACACTAACTAAACCTATTAACCCCTAAAACACAGTTCCCTGACATCGCCAACACTAACTAAACCTATTAACCCCTAAATCGCCATTCCCAAACATAGCCAACACTAACTAAACCTATTAACCCCTGAATTGCCGGCCCCCACATTGCAACAACCTAAATTAAACTATGTTAACCCCTAAACCTAACACCTCCTAACTTTAACATAATTGAAATAGACCTAAAGTTACAATTATTAACTAACTACCTACTTAAAAATAAATACAAACTTACCTGTGAAATAAAAATAAAACCTAAGCTAGCTACAATATAACTATTTACTAACTACCTAGTTAAAATAAACTCAAACTTATCTGTGAAATAAAAATAAAACCTAAGCTTACACTAATAAAACCTAACATTACTAAAAAATAAGAAACCTAACATTACTAAAAATAAAAAACCTAAGATTACTAAAAAATTAAAACTAAAATTACAAAAAATAATAAACACTAAAATTACAAAAAATAAAAACTACCATTACAAAAAATAACAAACAAAAGTATCTAAAAAAAATTAAATTATTCCTATTCTAATACCTCGTTTTAAAAATAAAAAAACCACCCCAAAATATATATATATTTTTTTTAAACAATTTATTTTATTAAGATTCATTGAAAGGCATACAGAATATACATATTAATAAGGCTGTACAGTAAAATAATTTCCACATATACAACCAACAGTAGCCAAACTATATAAACATTGAGGTTAAATGACAGTATTTACTCAAATGAGGAAACAATATTGGTAAAACCGGAGAGGAGACAATGGCACTACTCAGTTATTTGGTATATTTTAACGTTCCCCTATTAATTCATAGAATACTGAGTGTACTTGGTGTTAGTACACTCCAGTATTGTGTATCTGATAGGGATAGGTGCTTGTACCGGAGACAAACTTATACAGAGAATCAGTGCGAGACTGAAAAAGGGTACAAATGTAGCACTCTAAGAACGTATTAATGTAACATAGGATGTGTAAGAATTGAAACAAATTAAAATATAACTTTTACTAGATCAAGTTAAAAAACATAATTTATGCTTACCTGATAAATTCCTTTCTTCTGTTGTGTGATCAGTCCACGGGTCATCATTACTTCTGGGATATAACTCCTCCCCAACAGGAAATGCAAGAGGATTCACCCAGCAGAGCTGCATATAGCTCCTCCCCTCTACGTCACTCCCAGTCATTCGACCAAGAATCAACGAGAAAGGAGAAACCAAGGGTGAAGTGGTGACTGGAGTATAATTTAAAAGATATTTACCTGCCTTAAAACAGGGCGGGCCGTGGACTGATCACACAACAGAAGAAAGGAATTTATCAGGTAAGAATAAATTATGTTTTCTTCTGTTATGTGTGATCAGTCCACGGGTCATCATTACTTCTGGGATACCAATACCAAAGCAAAAGTACACGGATGACGGGAGGGATAGGCAGGCTCATTATACAGAAGGAACCACTGCCTGAAGAACCTTTCTCCCAAAAATAGCCTCCGAAGAAGCAAAAGTGTCAAATTTGTAAAATTTGGAAAGAGTATGAAGCGAAGACCAAGTTGCAGCCTTGCAAATCTGTTCAACAGAGGCCTCATTCTTAAAGGCCCAAGTGGAAGCCACAGCTCTAGTAGAATGAGCTGTAATTCTTTCAGGAGGCTGCTGTCCAGCAGTCTCATAGGCTAAACGAATTATGCTACGAAGCCAGAAGGAGAGAGAGGTAGCCGAAGCCTTATGACCTCTCCTCTGACCAGAGTACACGACAAACAGGGAAGACGTTTGTCGAAAATCCTTAGTTGCCTGCAAGTAGAACTTGAGGGCACGAACTACATCCAGATTGTGTAGAAGACGTTCCTTCTTTGAAGAAGGATTTGGACACAAGGATGGAACAACAATCTCTTGATTGATATTCCTGTTAGTGACTATCTTAGGTAAGAACCCAGGTTTAGTACGCAGAACTACCTTGTCTGAGTGAAAAATCAGATAAGGAGAATCACAATGTAAGGCTGATAACTCAGAGACTCTTCGAGCCGAGGAAATAGCCATTAAAAACAGAACTTTCCAAGATAACAATTTTATATCAATGGAATGAAGGGGTTCAAACGGAACCCCCTGTAAAACGTTAAGAACTAAGTTTAAACTCCATGGTGGAGCAACAGTTTTAAACACAGGCTTGATCCTAGCTAAAGCCTGACAAAAGGCCTGGACGTCTGGATTTTCTGACAGACGCCTGTGTAACAAGATGGACAGAGCTGAGATCTGTCCCTTTAATGAGCTAGCCGATAAACCCTTTTCTAAACCTTCTTGTAGAAAGGACAATATCCTAGGAATCCTAACCTTACTCCAGGAGTAACCTTTGGATTCGCACCAGTATAGGTATTTACGCCATATCTTATGGTAAATCCTTCTGGTAACAGGCTTCCTAGCCTGTATCAGGGTATCAATAACCGACTCAGAAAAACCACGTTTTGATAAAATCAAGCGTTCAATTTCCAAGCAGTCAGCTTCAGAGAAGTTAGATTTTGATGTTTGAATGGACCCTGTATCAGAAGGTCCTGTCTTAGAGGTAGAGACCAAGGCGGACAGGATGACATGTCCACTAGATCTGCATACCAAGTCCTGCGCGGCCATGCAGGCGCTATTAGAATCACTGATGCTCTCTCCTGTTTGATTTTGGCAATCAATCGAGGAAGCAGCGGGAAGGGTGGAAACACATAAGCCATCCCGAAGTTCCAAGGTGCTGTCAAAGCATCTATCAGAACCGCTCCCGGATCCCTGGATCTGGACCCGTAGCGAGGAAGTTTGGCGTTCTGGCGAGACGCCATGAGATCTATCTCTGGTTTGCCCCAACGTCGAAGTATTTGGGCAAAGACCTCCGGATGAAGTTCCCACTCCCCCGGATGAAAAGTCTGGCGACTCAAGAAATCCGCCTCCCAGTTCTCCACTCCCGGGATGTGAATTGCTGACAGGTGGCAAGAGTGAGACTCTGCCCAGCGAATTATCTTTGATACTTCCATCATTGCTAGGGAGCTTCTTGTCCCTCCTTGATGGTTGATGTAAGCTACAGTCGTGATGTTGTCCGACTGAAACCTGATGAACCCCCGAGTTTTTAACTGGGGCCAAGCCAGAAGGGCATGGAGAACTGCTCTCAATTCCAGAATGTTTATTGGCAGGAGACTTTCCTCCTGATTCCATTGTCCCTGAGCCTTCAGAGAATTCCAGACAGCGCCCCAACCTAGTAGGCTGGCGTCTGTTGTTACAATTGTCCAGTCCGGCCTGCTGAATGGCATCCCCCTGGACAGATGTGGCCGAGAAAGCCACCATAGAAGAGAGTTTCTGGTCTCTTGATCCAGATTCAGAGTAGGGGACAAGTCTGAGTAATCCCCATTCCACTGACTCAGCATGCACAATTGCAGCGGTCTGAGATGTAGACGTGCAAAGGGAACTATGTCCATTGCTGCTACCATTAAGCCGATCACCTCCATGCATTGAGCTACTGACGGGAGTTGAATGGAATGAAGGACACGGCATGCATTTAGAAGCTTTGTTAATCTGTTTTCTGTCAGATAAATCTTCATTTCTACAGAATCTATAAGAGTCCCCAAGAATGGAACTCTTGTGAGAGGAAAAAGAGAACTCTTCTTTTCGTTCACTTTCCATCCATGCGACCTTAGAAATGCCAGAACTAACTCTGTATGAGACTTGGCAGTTTGAAAGCTTGAAGCTTGTATCAGAATGTCGTCTAGGTACGGAGCTACCGAAATTCCTCGCGGTCTTAGTACCGCCAGAAGGGCACCCAGAACCTTTGTGAAGATTCTTGGAGCCGTAGCCAGTCCGAATGGAAGAGCTACAAACTGGTAATGCCTGTCTAAGAAGGCAAACCTTAGATACCGGTAATGATCTTTGTGAATCGGTATGTGAAGGTAAGCATCCTTTAAATCCACTGTGGTCATGTACTGACCCTTTTGGATCATGGGTAAGATTGTCCGAATAGTTTCCATTTTGAACGATGGAACTCTTAGGAATTTGTTTAGGATCTTTAAATCCAAGATTGGCCTGAAAGTTCCCTCTTTTTTGGGAACCACAAACAGGTTTGAGTAAAACCCTTGTCCTTGTTCCGACCGCGGAACCGGATGGATCACTCCCATTAATAACAGATCTTGTACACAGCGTAGAAACGCTTCTTTCTTTATCTGGTTTGTTGACAACCTTGACAGATGAAATCTCCCTCTTGGGGGAGAGAATTTGAAGTCTAGAAGGTATCCCTGAGATATGATCTCTAGCGCCCAGGGATCCTGAACATCTCTTGCCCAAGCCTGGGCGAAGAGAGAGAGTCTGCCCCCCACTAGGTCCGGTCCCGGATCGGGGGCCCTCGGTTCATGCTGTCTTTGGGGCAGCAGCAGGTTTCCTGGCCTGCTTGCCCTTGTTCCAGGACTGGTTAGGTTTCCAGCCTTGTCTGTAACGAGCAACAGCTCCTTCCTGTTTTGATGCAGTGGAAGTTGATGCTGCTCCTGCTTTGAAATTCCGAAAGGGACGAAAATTAGACTGTCTAGCCTTAGCTTTGGCTTTGTCTTGAGGTAGGGCGTGGCCCTTACCTCCTGTAATGTCAGCGATAATTTCTTTCAAACCGGGCCCAAATAAAGTTTGCCCCTTGAAAGGTATATTAAGTAATTTGGACTTAGAAGTTACATCAGCTGACCAGGATTTTAGCCACAGCGCCCTACGTGCCTGAATGGCGAATCCTGAGTTCTTAGCCGTAAGTTTGGTTAAATGTACTACGGCCTCCGAAATGAATGAATTAGCTAGTTTAAGGACTCTAAGCCTGTCCGTAATGTCGTCCAGCGTAGCTGAACTAAGGTTCTCTTCCAGAGACTCAATCCAAAATGCTGCCGCAGCCGTAATCGGCGCGATGCATGCAAGGGGTTGCAATATAAAACCTTGTTGAACAAACATTTTCTTAAGGTAACCCTCTAATTTTATATCCATTGGATCTGAAAAGGCACAGCTATCCTCCACCGGGATAGTGGTACGCTTAGCTAAAGTAGAAACTGCTCCCTCCACCTTAGGGACCGTTTGCCATAAGTCCCGTGTGGTGGCGTCTATTGGAAACATCTTTCTAAATATTGGAGGGGGTGAGAACGGCACACCGGGTCTATCCCACTCCTTAGTAACAATTTCAGTTAGTCTCTTAGGTATAGGAAAAACGTCAGTACTCGCCGGTACCGCAAAGTATTTATCCAACCTACACAATTTCTCTGGTATTGCAACAGTGTTACAATCATTAAGAGCCGCTAAGACCTCCCCTAGTAATACACGGAGGTTTTCCAATTTAAATTTAAAATTTGAAATATCTGAATCCAATCTGTTTGGATCAGAACCGTCACCCACAGAATGAAGCTCTCCGTCCTCATGCTCTGCAAGCTGTGACGCAGTATCAGACATGGCCCTAGTATTATCAGCGCACTCTGTTCTCACCCCAGAGTGATCACGCTTGCCTCTTAGTTCTGGTAATTTAGCCAAAACTTCAGTCATAACAGTAGCCATATCTTGTAATGTTATCTGTAATGGCCGCTCAGATGTACTAGGCGCCATAATATCACGCACCTCCCGGGCGGGAGATGCAGGTACTGACACGTGAGGCGAGTTAGTCGGCATAACTCTCCCCTCGCTGTTTGGTGAAATTTGTTCAATTTGTACAGATTGGCTTTTATTTAAAGTAGCATCAATACAGTTAGTACATAAATTTCTATTGGGCTCCACCTTGGCATTGGAACAAATGACACAGGTATCTTCCTCTGAATCAGACATGTTTAACACACTAGCAATAAACTTGCAACTTGGTTACAATCTTATTTAACAAAAACGTACTGTGCCTCAAAGAAGCACTAAACGATTAAATGACAGTTGAAATAATGAACTGAAAAACAGTTATAGCATCAATCCTTAAAAACAACACAACTTTTAGCAAAGGTTTGTTCCCATTAGTAAAGTAACAATAATTAAATTTGAAACATAAAAATTACAGAGCAACGTTTTTAATCACAGTCAATATATAAGTCTCACAGCTCTGCTGAGAGAATCTACCTTGAAGACCCCTGAGTTCTGTTAGAGATGAACCGGATCATGCAGGAAATACAAGAGTAACTGACTGGAAATTTTTGATGCGTAGCAAAGAGCGCCAAAAACGGCCCCTCCCCCTCACACACAGCAGTGAGAGAGAAACGAAACTGTCACAATTAAAACAAGCAACTGCCAAGTGGAAAAATAATGCCCAAATATTTATTCACTCAGTACCTCAGAAAATGCAAACGATTCTACATTCCAGCAAAAACGTTTAACATGATAAATACCTATTAAAAGGTTTAATGTACTTTTAACAGAGTAATTCCGGTGAAATACCATCCCCAGAATACTGAAGTGTAGAGTATACATACATGTCATTATAACGGTATGGCAGGATTTTCTCATCAATTCCATTCAGAAAATAAAAACTGCTACATACCTCAATGCAGATTCATCTGCCCGCTGTCCCCTGATCTGAAGCTTTTACCTCCCTCAGATGGCCGAGAAACAGCAATATGATCTTAACTACTCCGGTTAAAATCATAGTAAAAACTCTGGTAGATTCTTCTTCAAACTCTGCCAGAGAGGCAATAACACGCTCCGGTGCTATTGTAAAATAACAAACTTTTGATTGAAGTTATAAAAACTAAGTATAATCACCATAGTCCTCTCACACATCCTATCTAGTCGTTGGGTGCAAGAGAATGACTGGGAGTGACGTAGAGGGGAGGAGCTATATGCAGCTCTGCTGGGTGAATCCTCTTGCATTTCCTGTTGGGGAGGAGTTATATCCCAGAAGTAATGATGACCCGTGGACTGATCACACATAACAGAAGAAACAGGGGATTTACAAACATTTTTAAAAGAATTTGGATGTACTACCTATTAGCTATGTAGTGTACCTACTAGCTATTGGGAGACCTATACCCTTGTAAGGTGGTGTGTAGTCTCTAGATAAATCAAATGACAGGGTTATCTCTGGTATGTTACTCTAGGTACAAAATTAGGTGAATTGCCATAAACATTTGAGACTAATAAGTTTGGATCACTGCTGTGAACCACAATCATCCAAGGAATTAGAAAGTCTTATTGATTCTCATTTGTTACCTGTTAGTACCACAATGAATTGTGCTAGAATTTCTTTAAATAATAATATGAGTACTTAGTCGATAAGCTCTAATACTGAGTTATTAATTCTCATTTATTACCTATTAGTGCCACAATAAATTGCGCTAGAGTTTCCTTAAATAATGTTGTGAAAACTCTAATATTGGGTAACCTTTGGTTATCGTTTTAATTGTTTACTCACAAGTGTATAGGGGGGTAATGGTGTTGATACCTGCAGTACTATACAGCGTGAAGAGTCTGAGAAACTCCTTGTGCTACCTCTTAATACTGTGATAAACTGTACTTATATTTCCATTGGAGTAGTTATATAGAGTCAATTATTTACCTACTATAGTAAATTAGAACCATTCATTAAGTGTCGCTGGTTAGTATAAAAGAGGTCAGACCTTTATAATGGCACTTGCAGTGCTATAAGAGTTGAAGAGCCTAATAAACTCCTCGTTTTACCTATTAATACCGTGATAATAGTACCTGCAGTGCTATAAGAGTTGAAGAGTCTGATAAACTCCTCGTTTTACCTATTAATACCGTGATGAACTGTATCTATATTTACATAGGAGTAGTTATAAAGAGTCAATTATTGAACTCTAATCGTATATTGGAAACATTCACTTGTTAATATTAAAGAGATCAGACCTTGGTATAGATGTTACCTTATTGGTACCACTAATAGTACTGTAAAAAGGTAAATTGTATTTGTTTGTTACTTCTATAGATATCTAGGTATATTATAGATTTGAAACAGTCTGGTATGACTTCTATAAATATCTAGCTAAAATATAGATTTGTATAAGTTTAGTCTAATTTTGGTATTACCTATGAGTAAAAAAAGGTTTCTTGTCTAGCTAATATGGCTGAATAGCTTGCACTAGACACCGCAGTTGCGGCAATAAGATTTTTATACTATTATTTCATTGTCATTTAAGTAAGGTAGTCTATCAACAAATTTTAGTTAAAAGCAACATGTAAGGAAGAACGGGGGGACGCCACTGACGCGTTTCGCCGTTGTGGCTGTATCAAAGGGCAGTCTCACACTGTCTTTGTGAGATTTAAATACCCTTGAGTGTTAACCTATTGGCTGTTAGAGAGGGCCTTGGTTGTATCATTATGTTCGATTGGTCGTAGCAGTGGGTGTGAGACGGAAGGTGCATTTTGATTGGTTTATTTTCCATGACAATTTGCTTCCGTTCGTGTAGAAGATATTATTATTTGCTTTCATTTCACTATGCGATTTAGTTAGTCCTGTGGTCGTATTGTATTGAGTGAGAAATAATAACAATATCATGCATATATCTACATATATTCGTTGATTGATTTGGTGGTCGCCATCATTGCCTTTCTGTTATTGGTCGCCGAGGTTGTCAATCATGATACGCCCGGTTGTACCGACAGAGACATGAGTGGTGATTGGTTGAAATGAGCTCTCTATCTGACGTTCGTGTCTTGTTGTTCATGCCTACGTCTCATTCTCTCATCTCATGCTATTGGATGACAGACCTGTCAATCATTCTTTAACTTTGGATTCATTCATCACGCTCTCATCTAATGCTATTGGGTGACGAACCTATCAATCATTCTGTTACTTAGGATTCATTCTGTATTGAGCCCCGCTCCTATTTGATAGCTATGATAAAATTGGTAATCGTTTATATTATGGATTATGTATATTGCGTGTTAATTTGTTATTTTTTATACATCATGAGCTGAATTACGTTTTATTTATGTTTGCTTGAGATTACAGTGTTTGTGATTACTAGTATTCATCATCTTATCTGATTTCAAGCATAACATTGTATTTTATAAATATTACATTACGTGTCCCCCAGTTGTGTATCTAACATGAGTCTAAGAAGTGAGTGAAGAAAATAAGTGAAAAAATCATGAAATAAAATAAAATAAGATGATTTAAGAGTGAAGTGTATCATTAATTTAGATAAAAATAATAATAAAAGGTTAAAACTAGTGAGCATTTTTTTGGGTATTTAATTTTTCTACTTAGAATACTGTGTGGTTTATAAAACTGTTGAATCAGTGTATAATAATTAAATAAGTGAAGTGTTTGAAGAAAACATTTTTATGTGTTATATACAGTGCTAAACCTATTATAGAGGTGTGCTTAGCATAGTGTGCTGGATATATTGTGACTGGTAAAATTTCGTTTTAATTGGTGATAAGAGCGATATTAAATAAAATTGCATTGTAGTGTTGAGAAGCTTAATAGTACTGGATGTTAGATTTTAATGGAAATAGGATCCATCTTGTGAATGTTGTGGGGGTGTATATATAATTCAACATTGTGATGCATATATATAATTACACATCATGATATATCTATGTGATATGATTACATTGACATTGGTTAGTTTAACCAATGTAGAATAATATATTAATATAGGGATTTTATGATTTTGAATCCATTAAAACGTTGAATACGAATATCCTTCTATGATTCTGTGTGATACTTACTATTTAGGAAAAAAAACATAATAGTTATTATTCTCATTAAGACCATATGGATTCACAGAATTAAGCAAATAAATCCATTTGCATTCTGCCTGAAGCAATGCATCTTCTAGGTCTCCTCCTCTGATTCCTAATGATATTTTTTCTAGGCCAAAGAAAGATAGAGAGTCCGTGTTGGAGTTATGTCTATGCAGAAAATGTTTGGCTATCTGTGTGATTTTTTTGCCTTTTTTGAGATCTGATTCAGCATTTCTTATCTTACACATATGTTCGCCCACTCTCTTTTTGAGTAGGCGTGAGGTCATGCCTACATAGTTTAATTTACAACTGCATTGTAGTACATATATCACACTTGCAGTATTGCATGTGATATGTTCTTTAATGTAGTGTGTTTTTCCGAATCTATCTTGGATTTGTTCAATCTGGAGAGTATTTGGACAGTACGTGCAATTTCGGCATGGATAGTTGCCTGGATATAAGATTTTAGGCTTTTTCCTTACAAAGTGACTTTGGACCAGTCTGTCCTTTAGATTCCTAGACCTCCGATAGCAGATAGAAATTCTATCTCCAAGACTTTCACTCAAATCCGGGTCATTCTGAAGGATATACCACGATTTTGGTATGATGTGTGTTACATCTTTGATCTGTGAGTTAAATGTGGTTATTAGTCTTGTTTTATTATCCTTTCTCTTAGGTTTAGGAAATAGAAGATCTTGTCTTGGGGTGTGTAAGGCTCTGTATTTGGCTTTTTTCAGGCTTCTATTACTATAGCCTCTGGCCTTCAATCTGGCTTCCAATTCCTTAGCTCTGATTTTGAATACTGAGTCTGAGGAGCAGTTTCTGCGTGTTCTTAAAAATTCACCTACAGGTAGCGATCTAAGAGTACTTTGGGTATGGGCACTGCTATGGTGTAAAATAGAATTTGTTGCAGTTTGTTTCCGAAATAGGTCAGTTGTCAGATTGCCACTCTCATCTTTAGTTATTTTTAAATCCAGAAAGTTGACCTCTACTTGACTGCATTCATATGTTAACTTGACATTGATGTTATTGTCATTCAGTTTGGTTAAAAACTCATCCAGGTCTGGTTTAGTGTCTTCCCAGATGAAGAGAATATCGTCGATATAGCGGATCCAGAGTGGTATTTGTTCCATTTGGGTGGCATTAGCATCTGAAAAAACTGTCTCCTTCTCCCACCATCCTAAAAATAAATTAGCGTATGTGGGTGCACATGCTGTGCCCATGGCGGTTCCAAGTATCTGTAAATAATAACGATAATTGAATACAAAAAAATTATGATTTAATATGAATTCGACTAAATTGAGGATGAAGATGTTGTGTTCATGAGATTCAGTTGAATCTAGGTCAAGAAAGTGTTTTACTGCCTTTATACCTAGGTCATGATGAATACTTGTGTATAGAGACTCGACATCTGCTGTGATTAGCCATGTTTCTTTGGCTACCTGAATTCCTTCCAAACGTTGGAGTACCTCTGTTGTATCTCTGACATACGAGGGTAATTCTTCCACAAATGATCTCAGTCTTTTGTCCACATATATGCTGGCTTTTTCAGTTAAACACCCATTTCCAGACACAATGGGTCGGCCTGGCGGGTTTGTTATATTTTTGTGTATTTTTGGAATTAAGTATAGTGTTGAGATTCTTGGATTTTTAACTTGTAGGAATTTGAATTCTTTGTTGTTAATAATATAGTTATCCTTAGCTGTTTCAATCATAGTATCATATTGTCTTTTGTATGTTGCTGATGGATTGAATATTAATTTTTTATAACAGTTAACATCATTAAGTTGTTTATTCGCCTCAACTAAGTATAGTTCAATAGGCCAAATAACAATATTTCCACCTTTGTCAGATCCTTTAATTAGTACATCGTCCCAATCTTCAATTTCTTTGAGTGCCTGTTGCTCTTGTAATGTGATATTGGTACCTTTGTTTTTCACGGTGAGTGAGTTAATCTCATTACAAACTATTTGATTAAAGGTTTGTATGTTATGAAATTGAGAGATATTTGGTATGTACTGTGATTTGTTTTTAATTAGATCTCGCCATTTTTTATTAGTTTCCAGGTCATCACTTTCCCTTAAAAGTTCTTCCAGATCTTGTAGACTTTGTAATTCTTCTCTAGACCATTCTGTGTTATCTGTATTGTTTTTCATGCTGTGAATCTTTTTAAGCATAAGTTTTCTGACAAATAGATGAATATCTTTAGTTAGTGTAAATTTGTCAAGTTTGTTATTGGGACAGAAAGATAAGCCCTTAACCAATACAGATGAATGATGTTCCGATAGGATATGGTCTGAGAGATTGATTATATTTAATTGTTCAGTCTGATATGGGAGAATGGGCTCACTGTTCTCTTCCTCTGTTTGGCCCCTCTGGTTTCCCTTCTGTGATGTTCTTGGGGTTTCCGTTTGGCCCTTGTTTTTGCCTCTCCCCCTCCTGGTGTGTCTGTTTCTGATCCTGAACTGTGACCTAAAAAACTGGATTGGGTGCGTGGTGGAATACTTATATTAGTGGTTGGGACTAAGTTGTTGGAGTTGTCAGAGTTAGATGCTTCTGATTCATCTCCATCTGTGTCAGATATGTCAGTTTGTATGATGTTACTGGATGTTTTGTTGTTCTTAAAAAAGCCTTTTTGCCTCCATCTATATACTTTTTGATTTGCAAAGTCAGTTTTATCTCTGTACAATTTTTGACTTTTAGTTTTAGTTATCTCTTCCTCCAACTTGTCAAGTTCCTTTTGGTATTGTTGATATAATTTCTGGAAGTCTTCCAGATGTTCAAATTCTGTTAACTTGGATTTATAGTTATCAATTTCTATTTGGAACCTTGCTACCTCAGATTTATCATGTTTGACTAAAATGGACATTAGTTTTTGTGAGCACTCTGTGAGTGCTTCTTCCCATTCAGTGGTTAAATTTTTATCTTTAAATTGGAAAGCCGGAAAAAGCTGTACACGCAGTCCTCGTGGGATTAAGTTGTTAGTAATATAACGCTCAAAAAAATGGTGATTCCACCATACTTTCGATTGTTTATATAATGATTTGTGTAATTCCCTTAATATGCTGTTCATGTCTGGTGTATCATTATGGTTACCAGTAGGTGTGCTGAATACTGCATTTAAATCTTTCATTCTCTTTTGCTGTCTAGCAGCCAAATCCTGATCTAATGAAGTCATGATAAGTATTAGAAAATATTTACTTCCCTTGAAGAAAATTTCAAGGAGAGTAGAGTGTGCTCTATTGAAGAAATCTAGTATATACTAGACAAGAGATATGTAAAACCGGAGAGGAGACAATGGCACTACTCAGTTATTTGGTATATTTTAACGTTCCCCTATTAATTCATAGAGTGATGAGTGTACTTGGTGTTAGTACACTCCAGTATTGTGTATCTGATAGGGATAGGTGCTTGTACCGGAGACAAACTTATACAGAGAATCAGTGCGAGACTGAAAAAGGGTACAAATGTAGCACTCTAAGAACGTATTAATGTAACATAGGATGTGTAAGAATTGAAACAAATTAAAATATAACTTTTACTAGATCAAGTTAAAAACAGGGGATTTACAAACATTTTTAAAAGAATTTGGATGTACTACCTATTAGCTATGTAGTGTACCTACTAGCTATTGGGAGACCTATACCCTTGTAAGGTGGTGTGTAGTCTCTAGATAAATCAAATGACAGGGTTATCTCTGGTATGTTACTCTAGGTACAAAATTAGGTGAATTGCCATAAACATTTGAGACTAATAAGTTTGGATCACTGCTGTGAACCACAATCATCCAAGGAATTAGAAAGTCTTATTGATTCTCATTTGTTACCTGTTAGTACCACAATGAATTGTGCTAGAATTTCTTTAAATAATAATATGAGTACTTAGTCGATAAGCTCTAATACTGAGTTATTAATTCTCATTTATTACCTATTAGTGCCACAATAAATTGCGCTAGAGTTTCCTTAAATAATGTTGTGAAAACTCTAATATTGGGTAACCTTTGGTTATCGTTTTAATTGTTTACTCACAAGTGTATAGGGGGGTAATGGTGTTGATACCTGCAGTACTATACAGCGTGAAGAGTCTGAGAAACTCCTTGTGCTACCTCTTAATACTGTGATAAACTGTACTTATATTTCCATTGGAGTAGTTATATAGAGTCAATTATTTACCTACTATAGTAAATTAGAACCATTCATTAAGTGTCGCTGGTTAGTATAAAAGAGGTCAGACCTTTATAATGGCACTTGCAGTGCTATAAGAGTTGAAGAGCCTAATAAACTCCTCGTTTTACCTATTAATACCGTGATAATAGTACCTGCAGTGCTATAAGAGTTGAAGAGTCTGATAAACTCCTCGTTTTACCTATTAATACCGTGATGAACTGTATCTATATTTACATAGGAGTAGTTATAAAGAGTCAATTATTGAACTCTAATCGTATATTGGAAACATTCACTTGTTAATATTAAAGAGATCAGACCTTGGTATAGATGTTACCTTATTGGTACCACTAATAGTACTGTAAAAAGGTAAATTGTATTTGTTTGTTACTTCTATAGATATCTAGGTATATTATAGATTTGAAACAGTCTGGTATGACTTCTATAAATATCTAGCTAAAATATAGATTTGTATAAGTTTAGTCTAATTTTGGTATTACCTATGAGTAAAAAAAGGTTTCTTGTCTAGCTAATATGGCTGAATAGCTTGCACTAGACACCGCAGTTGCGGCAATAAGATTTTTATACTATTATTTCATTGTCATTTAAGTAAGGTAGTCTATCAACAAATTTTAGTTAAAAGCAACATGTAAGGAAGAACGGGGGGACGCCACTGACGCGTTTCGCCGTTGTGGCTGTATCAAAGGGCAGTCTCACACTGTCTTTGTGAGATTTAAATACCCTTGAGTGTTAACCGATTGGCTGTTAGAGAGGGCCTTGGTTGTATCATTATGTTCGATTGGTCGTAGCAGTGGGTGTGAGACGGAAGGTGCATTTTGATTGGTTTATTTTCCATGACAATTTGCTTCCGTTCGTGTAGAAGATATTATTATTTGCTTTCATTTCACTATGCGATTTAGTTAGTCCTGTGGTCGTATTGTATTGAGTGAGAAATAATAACAATATCATGCAAACATCAATGTCAAGTTAACATATGAATGCAGTCAAGTAGAGGTCAACTTTCTGGATTTAAAAATAACTAAAGATGAGAGTGGCAATCTGACAACTGACCTATTTCGGAAACAAACTGCAACAAATTCTATTTTACACCATAGCAGTGCCCATACCCAAAGTACTCTTAGATCGCTACCTGTAGGTGAATTTTTAAGAACACGCAGAAACTGCTCCTCAGACTCAGTATTCAAAATCAGAGCTAAGGAATTGGAAGCCAGATTGAAGGCCAGAGGCTATAGTAATAGAAGCCTGAAAAAAGCCAAATACAGAGCCTTACACACCCCAAGACAAGATCTTCTATTTCCTAAACCTAAGAGAAAGGATAATAAAACAAGACTAATAACCACATTTAACTCACAGATCAAAGATGTAACACACATCGTGGTATATCCTTCAGAATGACCCGGATTTGAGTGAAAGTCTTGGAGATAGAATTTCTATCTGCTATCGGAGGTCTAGGAATCTAAAGGACAGACTGGTCCAAAGTCACTTTGTAAGGAAAAAGCCTAAAATCTTATATCCAGGCAACTATCCATGCCGAAATTGCACGTACTGTCCAAATACTCTCCAGATTGAACAAATCCAAGATAGATTCGGAAAAACACACTACATTAAAGAACATATCACATGCAATACTGCAAGTGTGATATATGTACTACAATGCAGTTGTAAATTAAACTATGTAGGCATGACCTCACGCCTACTCAAAAAGAGAGTGGGCGAACATATGTGTAAGATAAGAAATGCTGAATCAGATCTCAAAAAAGGCAAAAAAATCACACAGATAGCCAAACATTTTCTGCATAGACATAACTCCAACACGGACTCTATCTTTCTTTGGCCTAGAAAAAATATCATTAGGAATCAGAGGAGGAGACCTAGAAGATGCATTGCTTCAGGCAGAATGCAAATGGATTTATTTGCTTAATTCTGTGAATCCATATGGTCTTAATGAGAATAATAACTATTATGTTTTTTTGCCTAAATAGTAAGTATCACACAGAATCATAGAAGGATATTCGTATTCAACGTTTTAATGGATTCAAAATCATAAAATCCCTATATTAATATATTATACTACATTGGTTAAACTAACCAATGTCAATGTAATCATATCACATAGATATATCATGATGTGTAATTATATATATGCATCACAATGTTGAATTATATATACACCCCCACAACATTCACAAGATGGATCCTATTTCCATAAAAATCTAACATCCAGTACTATTAAGCTTCTCAACACTACAATGCAATTTTATTTAATATCGCTCTTATCACCAATTAAAACGAAATTTTACCAGTCACAATATATCCAGCACACTATGCTAAGCACACCTCTATAATAGGTTTAGCACTGTATATAACACATAAAAATGTTTTCTTCAAACACTTCACTTATTTAATTATTATACACTGATTCAACAGTTTTATAAACCACACAGTATTCTAAGTAGAAAAATTAAATACCCAAAAAAATGCTCACTAGTTTTAACCTTTTATTATTATTTTTATCTAAATTAATGATACACTTCACTCTTAAATCATCTTATTTTATTTTATTTCATGATTTTTTCACTTATTTTCTTCACTCACTTCTTAGACTCATGTTAGATACACAACTGGGGGACACGTAATGTAATATTTATAAAATACAATGTTATGCTTGAAATCAGATAAGATGATGAATACTAGTAATCACAAACACTGTAATCTCAAGCAAACATAAATAAAACGTAATTCAGCTCATGATGTATAAAAAATAACAAATTAACACGCAGTATACATAATCCATAATATAAACGATTACCAATTTTATCATAGCTATCAAATAGGAGCGGGGCTCAATACAGAATGAATCCTAAGTAACAGAATGATTGATAGGTTCGTCACCCAATAGCATTAGATGAGAGCGTGATGAATGAATCCGAAGTTAAAGAATGATTGACAGGTCTGTCATCCAATAGCATGAGATGAGAGAATGAGACGTAGGCATGAACAACAAGACACGAACGTCAGATAGAGAGCTCATTTCAACCAATCACCACTCATGTTTCTGTCGGTACAACCGGGCGTATCATGATTGACAACCTCGGCGACCAATAACAGAAAGGCAATGATGGCGACCACCAAATCAATCAACGAATATATGTAGATATATGCATGATATTGTTATTATTTCTCACTCAATACAATACGACCACAGGACTAACTAAATCGCATAGTGAAATGAAAGCAAATAATAATATCTTCTACACGAACGGAAGCAAATTGTCATGGAAAATAAACCAATCAAAATGTACCTTCCGTCTCACACCCACTGCTACGACCAATCGAACATAATGATACAACCAAGGCCCTCTCTAACAGCCAATCGGTTAACACTCAAGGGTATTTAAATCTCACAAAGACAGTGTGAGACTGCCCTTTGATACAGCCACAACGGCGAAACGCGTCAGTGGCGTCCCCCCGTTCTTCCTTACATGTTGCTTTTAACTAAAATTTGTTGATAGACTACCTTACTTAAATGACAATGAAATAATAGTATAAAAATCTTATTGCCGCAACTGCGGTGTCTAGTGCAAGCTATTCAGCCATATTAGCTAGACAAGAAACCTTTTTTTACTCATAGGTAATACCAAAATTAGACTAAACTTATACAAATCTATATTTTAGCTAGATATTTATAGAAGTCATACCAGACTGTTTCAAATCTATAATATACCTAGATATCTATAGAAGTAACAAACAAATACAATTTACCTTTTTACAGTACTATTAGTGGTACCAATAAGGTAACATCTATACCAAGGTCTGATCTCTTTAATATTAACAAGTGAATGTTTCCAATATACGATTAGAGCTCAATAATTGACTCTTTATAACTACTCCTATGTAAATATAGATACAGTTCATCACGGTATTAATAGGTAAAACGAGGAGTTTATCAGACTCTTCAACTCTTATAGCACTGCAGGTACTATTATCACTGTATTAATAGGTAAAACGAGGAGTTTATTAGGCTCTTCAACTCTTATAGCACTGCAAGTGCCATTATAAAGGTCTGACCTCTTTTATACTAACCAGCGACACTTAATGAATGGTTCTAATTTACTATAGTAGGTAAATAATTGACTCTATATAACTACTCCAATGGAAATATAAGTACAGTTTATCACAGTATTAAGAGGTAGCACAAGGAGTTTCTCAGACTCTTCACGCTGTATAGTACTGCAGGTATCAACACCATTACCCCCCTATACACTTGTGAGTAAACAATTAAAACGATAACCAAAGGTTACCCAATATTAGAGTTTTCACAACATTATTTAAGGAAACTCTAGCGCAATTTATTGTGGCACTAATAGGTAATAAATGAGAATTAATAACTCAGTATTAGAGCTTATCGACTAAGTACTCATATTATTATTTAAAGAAATTCTAGCACAATTCATTGTGGTACTAACAGGTAACAAATGAGAATCAATAAGACTTTCTAATTCCTTGGATGATTGTGGTTCACAGCAGTGATCCAAACTTATTAGTCTCAAATGTTTATGGCAATTCACCTAATTTTGTACCTAGAGTAACATACCAGAGATAACCCTGTCATTTGATTTATCTAGAGACTACACACCACCTTACAAGGGTATAGGTCTCCCAATAGCTAGTAGGTACACTACATAGCTAATAGGTAGTACATCCAAATTCTTTTAAAAATGTTTGTAAATCCCCTGTTTTTAACTTGATCTAGTAAAAGTTATATTTTAATTTGTTTCAATTCTTACACATCCTATGTTACATTAATACGTTCTTAGAGTGCTACATTTGTACCCTTTTTCAGTCTCGCACTGATTCTCTGTATATGAAACAATATTGGTGCCAGCATAGCTCTAAGCCTTCTAGATGCCCTCAGAGGCCACTCTTGGACCTCCCATTACAGTATAAACATAGCTGGAGAAGGCTACCTTGAACCCCTGAAGACCACTTTTGGCTCTCCCATGATGAATCTTGGTTTTCTAATTTTATGGGCTTTAAATCCGTATGCTAAACTTGGTCAACAAACTTCATTCATACTGTTAAACTGAAGCATAAGTAGAAAGAAATAAGGATGTAAATACACTTGCATGAACAAACATATATAAAAACGTGACTACTTTATATAAACAGTAGAAGGATCTGCACTACCCGTCATTAGTAAAAAGCTAACACTGTACCAGTTCTCTATTTCGGCCCTTCTGGTCATTAATTTTATATATCACAGAGCAGTCAGTATATCTCTAGTAGGAAGTAGAATCTACAGCTCTGGTTTCAGTGCTTGCCACTAAATTGTGGGAAGTTTTGGAATGTGTAACGATGCACACCCCAGATAGGAAAGTAGGGCTGACAGTACTATTAACCCGTTCTGGGCCTCATAATAAACAACACATACTAGAGCAGGCGTTAATGAACTGTTTTTAAATACCTATCAAGTGAAAATGAAAAATAAATAAAAACTGCCCTAGACAGTCCTAATAAAGTATCAATTATCAATGAGCAGGTATTAATGGCCATTATCTGCCAGCATATAATAGACCTGTACTAAGCAGACCCAACATGATACAAAACAGCAGACACTTTTACACTGAGCAGACAGGCAAACAGCATAACTTTCTTAAATAGGCATACCAACATACACAATACACATGAACTGTTGTTAGAAAACCAGGTTTAGAAGCATACAATAAGGCTTCCCTAGACACGTTAGTTTAGTACAAACTTTTAGCTAAAGAGAATTTGGGAAAACATGAAAAAAAGAATATGGGGGGGGCGTGGCCAAGCAGCTAACATGGAAGGACGCACTATCTGCAGCTCCTCAGGAAAATTTGATAATAGGCTGACTTTTGCTATCTATGGACTTTAAATACTGCGGCGATCTCTTCTACTAGAAGTATGAGCTCAAGGTGAGCAACAGGAGCATATCTTTAGCCATATTAAAGGTCCTTATATTTTTATACTCGGAAGGCTGCGGCCTACTCACATGAACTTGACGTCTCCCCCCCCTGGCCACCTGGGTTAAGGGGCCGCATACAGAGCAAAAAGGGAAGCTCATACGACATACTTGGTCATCACTCTGCCGTGAACTGCTCTCTAACTTTGTCCGATGGCTATGGCCCGGACCTATAGTCTGACGTGGGACGCACTGGAAGAGCTACTGAGGAGTCATTACAACAGGCTAGAGCAACGCATCGAGCTAATCATCAAGGGCCAGAGATACACAGAGACAATACAAGACAAGTACTGTGATACCGAAGGTACAACCTCCCATGTTACAGCTAATGCCCTACCTAGCAGAGTAATGGCAGCGAAACAGCAGCCCATTCAAAGTGAGATACGTAGCAGCCGAGCGCACACTGAAGTGATCTTTCTGGTGCGGAGGTCATCTGGCACCGTAGCTATAAAACGACCAACTCAGCAACCGGACTATCAGAGGTCCACAAAGAGACTTATACAAAAGAAGTCTCAGATGCTTAAAAGAAAAAGCAGATTTAGGGGACCGTGTATATCTGGGGCTAAAAGGCTGCTGGATCTATCATACCAGTCAATCTATGCTGAACTGTTAAGTGCACAAAACTGCATAAGAACCCCATTCACAGAGGTTTGCTTAGCCGACTTGTATGCTGTAGGTTTAGCAAAAACCGGAGTAGGTTAGGTCTGTGAGTTTTATGTTAGGGTGTGTGATGCACAGTACTGTGGCCCTGACTATACTGCTTGTTGCGCAGCAGCCTTATTGCCGAGGCTCTCTTATTATTTTTTTCGTTTTTGTGTGGTTGAACGCAGTGCTGTGCCCCTCATCTTGACGCCAGATTAATGAAGACTGTGTTGTCTGATAATCTATTTTATATATGTATTAGACTCGAAGAATTGCCTGTGTTTCATGTACCCTATTCAAATACTACAATTTACTTATTACAATACCCTAAAGCTTCCTTATGCGGCAGGGTTAGTTCATGGGTTTTCAATTATTGTATGTTAGGCAGCTTGTCTTTGTATACTAGTGTGCATACTATAGTAGAAAAAAAATATCTATGCTTGCATGTTAACCTGTTTGATTGTATAAGTGATATGAAAATGTATATAATGTTCTGTAGGCTTGTCAAACCCATAATAGTGATGTTCAGATCTATTTGTACTGGTAAGAAGAGTAACATGGAGGTCCTGACACCCGTTGTAGATAGATTTTTGCATGTACATGGCTGATTATAGAAGTGCAGGGTCTGGGTAATCCCTTTCACTTGGTAATTTTTGACATTAACAGCCCTAGGGCGACTAGAGCATACTTACTGATTCCTGAGCCCTAACATGACTAATAATAATATTTGTTCAGTCCATTGCCTAGCATAAGAATAGAAAGGTCAACTACCCACTTATATTGTTTTATGTTTGCTTCCCTTTGTCATCCTCTGTTTATTTGGCAGAGTTGAGAAGTCTCTGCCCTGTTCAGTGAATTGTTTGCTGAACCCTTTCACAGTGAACGCTGAATTTATATATCCATGTGCCCTCCCGCACCCCATGGGTTTTACTATTTTATTCTTGGACCCATCCGAGGTCCTTGTGGCATAGGAGGGTGAGTGTAAATGATAGGTCCATAAGTGGCCTATCTTCATTTAAAACCCCCAACTTAGATGGATTCATTATGGCCTAAAAAGAGGCCTCTATTGTTTGACTGAAGACTGGGGGGAAAAACTGAGGGAAGTTTCAGATTTGCTCACCTAGAATTGTACCCTTCATATTGTAATTTACAGATGAACCTGTGTTTTGTGAATTCTCTGTACTGTGAGCAAAGCAGCTGTTTGTCTTTGTTTCTCTCAATAAAAAAAAGAATAAAAAAAAAGAATATGGGCAGGATATAACCATCTTCTCAGACATTAAATCCTAAACTCTTCAGCAAAAGTTCCACGCAGGATTCTTCATGTTTTTTAGGAATGAGAAGAGTCACACATAATGAGATATCTCACCCCACACCCTTTCTCCATATCTCAAGTCTTGTCAGAGCGGCACACAGTCTTAGCCAGTCACAGGGATCAAAAATACAGCGGAACAGCTTAGGAATCCCTTCCGATGTGTTCTGTCTGACATGAGCCTGACTGTTATTGCATGCATGAGTAAGGCCCTCATCCATATACAGCACAGCATCGGGGTAAGTTGAAGAGTTGTACCGCTGTGTCTGCCCCACAGGGCCTCTATGCCATCCCTCTGGTCCCACAAGCAAGTTAGATGTTGTTCTTGAGGATCGGACGCATCTTTCAAGGCATTTGTCGGTATCCAAGAGGACATACCTTGATCTTGCCACAGCGTAAATGCGGAGTCAACCCACGAGAGTGTCACAGTACCAGCATCAGGACTCAGCTGCTCCCTGTGCATCTCTCTCTCTATAGGGGATTGCGGGGAAGCTTCCTCTTGCGTATCCCAGAATTGAGGTTTCAGTGAGTAGGACCCAAGACATTGAAGTATCCCCTCTTCAAACTCCGCAAACCGGGTCAGCAACTTAGCAGTTATAATATCCCAAGTGTGCTTAGAATGTTCTATAGTAGCCATTTTTCATTCAAATTGTGCTGTGATCACTCGGTGGTGGAAGCAGGTGCAAAATATACAGCATGAAGTGCTGTTCCTCATGTCTCTGCAGGAAAGGGCGAGATGAAGGCCTCGGCTGTTAATTAGCCTCCGCTACGCACCTCATCTATGCAGGTCTTCCGGGCTGGGATTTCTGATAAAAAGTACAGTAATCTGCTCAGCAGGCTCTGGGCTTCACGGAATAGATTAGTAGTAGTTAGGAAAACAGGTCTAAGGAGCAATAAATAGCGGATTAACCAACTCCTGTCACCAGCCATATAGAAAAGCAACCATCTTGGCTGCTGTTCGGACACGCCCCCCCATTTTTTTTTTTTATCTATAATAAAATACCAAGGGCCCTTAAACAGGCCTTTTGTAGGGCATTACCCTGAAGTTAACAGCTTTTTTGAAAAAAATTAAAACAAACACCACCTAACATTACAACCCCCCCCCAACCCACAAAATAAAAAACCCTAACTAAAAAAATACTAATCTACCCATTTCCCTGAAAAGGGCATTTGTATGGGCATTGCCCTTAAAAGGGCATTCAGCTCTTTTTCGGCCCATTAAAATAAAAATAACCCTAATCAAAAAAAAAAAAACACCCCAAAAAAACAAAAACAGAAAACCCCAAAATCAGAACTCACAGTTGCAGAAATCCAGCAAACGATCTTCATCCCAGTAGCGAAGCATCTTCATCCTGGCAGTTCCATCTTCATTCATCGCGGGACCGGCATCTTCTTCTTCCCTGCGGAGGCGAAGCGGTCGATGAGCGGAGGTCCAGGTGGAGGTCCAGGCGCAGGTACATTGGTCTGATGTGGAGGTCCTCTTCATGTGATTGTCCATCGCACACTGCGGATTCAATGCATGGTACCCCTTTTATATTGGGGTACCGTTGCATTCCTATTGGCTGAAAAATGTAAATCAGCCAATAGGAATGAGAGCTGCTTAAATCCTATTGGCTGATTTAAACAATTATTTTTAGTAATGTTAGGTTTTATTAGTGTAGTGTAGTTTAGGTTTTATTTTTATTTTACAGGTAAGTTTGTATTTATTTTAACTAGGTAGTTAGTAAATAGTTATATTGTAGCTAGCTTAGGTTTTATTTTTTTATTCACAGGTAAGTTTGTATTTATTTTTAAGTAGGTAGTTAGTAATTTTAACTTTAATTTAAGTCTATTCTAATTATGTTAAAGTTAGGGGGTATTAGGTTTAGGGGTTAATATAGTTTAATTTAGGTTGTTGCGATGTGGGGGCCAGCAGTTTAGGGGTTAATGGGTTTAGTTAGTGTTGGCGACATTTGGGAATGGCGGTTTAGGGTATAATATATTTATTTAGTGTTTCAGTTAGTGTTGGCGATGTCGAGGAACTGCGGTTTAGGGGTTAATAGGTTTAGGTAGTGTCAACTATGTGGAGGGACGGCGGTTTAGGGGTTAATAGCTTTATTTAGTGGCAGCGATGTGGGTGGCGGCGGCAACGGTTTTAGATCATTTTGTTTCAGCAATCGCTGGCATATTAGTTATGTTTAGTTAAATAGTTTTTACGGATCCTTTTGTTTTTCTGATCCATTCTTTATTCATATGCATTATTCTATTCTAATCTTCAGAATAGAATAATGAATATGAATAAAGAATGGATCCGAAAAAACAAACGGATCCAAAAAAACGATTTAACTTAACAAATTTGCACAAAAATTTTTTTTAAACTTAACTAAACTAATTTGCCGAAACTAAATTATTTATTTAACTAATAAAAACAAAACAAATATTTTAGCGTCGCACATGTCTACCGCTAAGTTAAAATAAAGTCAAGCTTTACACACACCCATATATTTAAAAACATATACAGTATGTTAAAGGGGAATACATTATATTTATTAATTACCCCTCATTCTATTCTTGTTCGGGAAGGTGAAATTAATAAGTCCTTTAATGTGACCCCAAGGGCTATCAATTTAATTGCCTCAACAATCAACTGTGATCGTTAGGGATGGGTTTGTAATGTAAAAATCCATAAAGTTAATTGGGGGTTAATGAACCAAGTGATCATTTAAAAATAGTTATAACCTAAGGTTAATCCATCTTATTGGTTAAAAGAAATATTGTTATGCCATTCAAGTTATCTCCTCATATACCTGCCACATCTTGGTCCTGAAGTAAATGTCAAATCATGCAGTTAAGTAATGTAGCAAAATAACTAAGCTGACCTCTGCCTATTATTCATGGTAAATGTGTAGCGTTAAACATTCTGACACCACAAAAATTATGATCTTTGACAGCACTTACTATGCATATGAACTAAAAACATATATAACATTATATTAATATTATTACACGTCACTGACTACATAACTTGATAGTGACATAGAGGTATAAAACAAAATTCATGCCTACAACCTCCATGTATAACTGTCATATATGATAGAAATATGACTACTGGATCTAATCCTTCAAGTTGCAGATGAGCTACCCGCAAAGATAAACTAAACTCATCCCAGAAAGGCCTATACATAGATTATATAAACAGTAGGCATATTGCACAATCGTTTACACAATATTACCTAACATTAGAACCTCTATATAAGTTCTATAAGACAACTGATTATTACATCAGCGCATAATTCGAATGGAATGTATAATATAGACTGTGTCTATTGGTATATGTAAATATGCCAATAATCAATTTAAATCTCCTCAGAACTGAATGATCTAATACACGCTATAGTTACAATGTGCAACAACAAATAAATATTTATTGTGTACAATGTAAAGAAAACTGTCTAGTACAATGTACAATCCAATATATATTATACAATTGTTTCTCAGATGAATTTAAGTAAGACTATTAACCAAAATGAGTGCCCCCTATCGGAAAAGATTAATTTAAGTAAGATAGACTATTAACCAAAATGAGTGCCCCCTATCAGAAAATAAAACACATACGGGTATAGTAGCCCACATGTGCTGAATATTACCAAATAGTACAACTAAAAAAGTTACTCCCAATAGTTAATCATATCATATCTGGAATTCAGTCCATGTAGAATCCTAGTTCCTAGTTTAAATATCCAATAGATCTCACTTTTGGCTAAAAGTTGATCTATATAACCACCTCTAGCTAGAAACTCCCAAGAACCTATAGATCCCTTTACTCAGTGATAAGAAAAACTTCTCAGAGCCTGTAGACCCCTGTTTTACCAAGGGAAAAAACTTAATAATCTTGACAGGAGCATAGAAAACATTATGTGCTATATGTCAGTAAAGCAATCAAGCCTTGTATCCCTACTCATATAATACTGAGGCTTTGTAAGATTTATTAACTGATTTAAAGTGACAGACAGTTGTTCCAAATTAAATTAGTTTGTCTTTAAATTGGTTTAGGTATTGCCAATGTGGTTTGTAATAAAAGTAACTTCTACTCAAAATTTTGGATTTCTTTCGGCTAGATTTAGAGTTTGGCGTTAGCCGTCAAAACCAGCGTTAGAGGCTCCTAACGCTGGTTTTGGGCTACCGCTGGTATTTAGAGTCAGTCAGGAAAGGGTCTAACGCTCACTTTGCAGCCGCGACTTTTCCATACCGCAGATCCCCCTACGCCATTTGCGTATCCTATCTTTTCAATGGGATCTTTCTAAAGCCGGTATTTAGAGTCGTGGCTGAAGTGAGCGTTAGAAATCTAACAACAAAACTCCAGCCGCAGAAAAAAGTCAGTAGATAAGAGCTTTCTGGGCTAACGCCAGTTTATAAAGCTCTTAACTACTGTGCTCTAAAGTACACTAACACCCATAAACTACCTATGTACCCCTAAACCGAGGACCCCCCACATCGCCGCCACTCTATTAAAAAATTTTAACCCCTAATCTGCCGACCGCACACCGCCGCCACCTACGTTATCCCTATGTACCCCTAATCTGCTGCCCCTAATACCGCCGACACCTACATAATATGTATTAACCCCTAATCTGCCGCCCCCGCTATCGCTGACAACTGCATATTTTTTTAACCCCTAATCTGCCGCTCCGTACACCGACGCAACCTACATTATAAACTATGTACCCCTAATCTGCTGCCCCTAACACAGCCGACCCCTATATTATATTTATTAACCCCTAATCTGCCGCCCCCAATGTCGCCTCCACCTACCTACAAATATTAACCCCTAATCTGCCGACCGGACCACACCGCTACTATAATAAAGTTATTAACCCCTAAAGCTAAGTCTAACCCTAACACTAACACCCCCCTAACTTAAATATAATTTAAATCTAACGAAATAAATTAACTCTTATTAAATAAATTATTCCTATTTAAAGCTAAATACTTACCTGTAAAATAAACAGCCAATCAGATTGACCTCACATTCTATTGGCTGTTCCGATCAGCCAATAGAATGCGAGCTCAATCTGATTGGCTGATCCAATCAGCCAATCGGATTGAACTTGAATCTGATTGGCTGATTCCATCAGCCAATCAGAATTTTCCTACCTTAATTCCGATTGGCTGATAGAATCCTATCAGCCAATCGGAATTCGAGGGACGCCATCTTGGATGACATCCCTTAAAGGAACCTTCATTCTTCAGTTGGACGTCGAACGAAGAGGATGGATCCGCGCCGGAGGTCTTCAAGATCAGCCGCTCGTCATCGGATGGAACAACATAGAAGATGCGGCTTGGATGAAGATGTTTGCCGGTCCGGATGTCCTCTTCTACCCGGATAGGATGAACATTTCTTCCCGAAGATGGACTTCTTCATTTGCCGCTTGGATCAAGACTTCAGCCGGAGGATGGACGTCACTCTTCAGCCCCCGCTTGGGCTTGGATGAAGACATTGGAGACTCTTCTGGACCGATCGGTGAACCCGGTATGGTGAATACAAGGTAGGGAGATCTTCAGGGGCTTAGTGTTAGGTTTATTTAAGGGGGGTTTGGGTTAGATTAGGGGTATGTGGGTGGTGGGTTATTGTATGTGGTTTTTTTACAGGCAAAAGAGCTGAATTATTTGAGGCATGCCCCGCAAATGGCCCTTTTCAGGGCTGGTAAGGTAAAAGAGCTTTGAACTTTTTTAATCTAGATTAGGGTAGGGCATTTTTTTATTTTGGGGGGCTTTGTTATTTTATTAGGGGGCTTAGAGTAGGTGTAATTAGTTTAAAATTGTTGTAATATTTTTCTAATGTTTGTAAATATTTTTTTATTTTTTGTAACTTAGTTCTTTTTTATTTTTTGTACTTTAGTTAGTTTATTTAATTGTATTTATTTGTAGGTATTGTATTTAATTAATTTATTGATAGTGTAGTGTTAGGTTTAATTGTAGATAATTGTAGGTATTTTATTTAATTTATTTATTGATAGGGTAGTGTTAGGTTTAATTGTAACTTAGGTTAGGATTTATTTTACAGGTAATTTTGTAATTATTTTAACTAGGTAACTATTAAATAGTTATTAACTATTTAATAGCTATTGTACCTGGTTAAAATAATTACAAAGTTGCCTGTAAAATAAATATTAATCCTAAAATAGCTACAATATAATTATAATTTATATTGTAGCTATATTAGGGTTTATTTTACAGGTAAGTATTTAGCTTTAAATAGGAATAATTTATTTAATAAGAGTTAATTTATTTCGTTAGATTTAAATTATATTTAAGTTAGGGGGGTGTTAGTGTTAGGGTTAGACTTAGCTTTAGGGGTTAATACATTTATTATAGTAGCGGTGTGGTCCGGTCGGCAGATTAGGGTTTAATAATTGTAGGTAGGTGGAGGCGACGTTGGGGGCGGCAGATTAGGGGTTAATAAATATAATATAGGGGTCGGCTGTGTTAGGGGCAGCAGATTAGGGGCACATAGGTATAATGTAGGTTGCGGCGGTGTACGGAGCGGCAGATTAGGGGTTAAAAAAATATGCAGGTGTCAGCAATAGCGGGGGCGGCAGATTAGAGGTTAATAAGTGTATGGTTAGGGGTTTTTGACTCGGGGTACATGTTAGAGTGTTAGGTGCAGACTTAGGAAGTGTTTCCCCATAGGAAACAATGGGGCTGCGTTAGGAGCTTAACGCTGCTTTTTTGCAGGTGTTAGGTTTTTTTCAGCTCAAACAGCCCCATTGTTTCCTATGGGGGAATCGTGCACGAGCATGTTTTTGAAGCTGGCCGCGTCCGTAAGCAACGCTGGTATTTAGAGTTGCAGTGGCGGTAAATTATGCTCTACGCTCCCTTTTTGGAGCCTAACGCACTGAAAACGCAGCCATTCTGTGAACTCTAAATACCAGCGGTATTTAAAAGGTGCGGCCAGAAAAAAGCACGCGTAGCTAACGCACCCCTTTGGCCGCAAAACTCTAAATCTAGGCCTTATTCTTCTATAAGAGTGACCTTTGTAAATTGTCGCTAAAATGGAAAAGAAGCTTTAATAAATTAGCACCATAAAGTTCAATTAAGATATGAACAAATACAACGTAAATGATTGTATCTGCCATTTGTGGATATATTAATCCCTACACATTATACATTTTTTTTTCTATCCATTGACTACATTCTTTTGTCTGGAAGATCTAATTGATTGGCACAATCATTTATTCTGCTAAATCACGGTAAGGATATTTATTCTAGTTAACGAGTCTTCATTTTCTATTATCAATTATACTTTTCCTTGGTGGTTTATAAATATTTTATTATAGTTTTATTATAGTTTTATTCATCATCCCAGTAACAAACATCACACATAAAATTAAAAGCATGTTTCAGCATAAAAGTCAAATAAATCTTCAAAAGTAATATAGACTAAGCCAATAATATTAATAATTATAATAATAATAATAAATAAATTGATCAATATTTTTTTCTTCAGACAGATCTATTCTTATAATAACCCCCTATCTCAGCCAAGTCCTAATATTTGAGATGTTTTCTCCTAAATAAAATGATTGAACGATTTAGTAACACAAGTAGTTATATAAAAAGCAACTGGCTTGCTCTATAGGATAAATGTGCATTTAGTACAAATTTTAATTTATTATATATTACGTAATGTTAATTAGGAGGCATTGAATTAATTTGCTTAATTTCTGCGAGCTAGTGAAGTGTATAAAAAAATAACAAAATGCATTAACAAAACTGCCTATCCTTTAATAATTTCAAAGAGGGCTGACATATTTAATAATAGACTTTGATGGGACATGATAGATTATCAGTAGCTAAAGCCAACATTCATTAAACATCAGAGTGAGATTCATGTTAAAGAGACACTAAACACCTATTGTTTTTGTATAAAAAAAGCTAATTTTGTAATGTAGTTAAAAATTAGCAGATGGTTTAGGCAATTTGAATCATTTTGAAAATTAGTTAGGTTAGAGAATTTGCTTTTTGGCCTTTCAAGAGAGAGAGTGGGATGGAAACCACTTTACCAAAAAAAACAATTTTTAATCAATCGGAGAGGAGATTGTTTTTTATTTATTTTTTATTTGTCAGATTAATTAATTAATTTATTGAATAAACCAAGCTCAGAATGTGTTAATAATGACTGTAGTACTGTCAGACAAAAAGCATATTCAAAATTATATTAGAAAGGTATACACTATACTACAGTCATTAACACATGCTGAGCTTGGTTTATTCAATAAGACTGTAGTATAGTGTATACCTTTCTAATCAACCTTGACAGTTCATGACTTCAACTGGGAGTTTTTTCCCCTTACCCTTTACAAAGGGGTCAGAGTTTAACCCCTGCTCTGTGAAATAGGGCTGCATTACTTTTTAGGTGAAAAGTGGTTAAAAAAAAAATCTGCAGTTATGAAAAATCGGTCACCAATAAAATTGGTCTAAGCATGGTGTATAATTGCAACAAAATGCTGCTGACTAAAACCTAGGAGTTAGCTGGCTGTGGTGACACAGTGCAAACCATCTGGTGTGTATTAGAGGAAGTGCTCTGTATTATCAGCTCTACATGCACAGGCCCTGTAATGTGTATATTATACACACTTCTGTCGTGATGTGTATAATATACATATTACAGGGCCTCTGCATGTAGAGCTGATAATACAGCGCTTTCACCAATATTTACAGCACTTCCTCTAATACACACCAGATGGTTTGCACTGTGTCACCACAGCCAGCTAGCTCCTAGGTTTTAGTCAGCAGCATTTTGTTGCAATTATACACCATGGTTAGACCAATTGTATTGGTGACCTATTTTTCATAATTGCAGATTTTTTTATTTTTTATTAACCAATAACCATTTTTCACCTAAAAAGTAATGCAGCCCTATTTTTTAACAGAGCAGGGGTTAAACTCTGACCTCTTTGTAAAGGGTAAGGGGAAAAAAACTCCCAAGTCATGAATTGTCAAGGTTAATTAGAAAGGTATACAACACTATACATATTGCCCTTATAAGTACAGGTAGTGTACCCATCTCCCAATGTAAGGTACAATGGGACACAGACCACTTACTTACACTGTGTGTTCTGTAGCTAGCCTTTGCCATAGGAACTACATGAAGTCCTGTTCTCTGTGTAATTTGCCCCTGCCTGTAACACCACTTATTACCACTAGAGGACACTGCAGTTACAATGATGGAAATAGTATAAGCCAAACTGATGATTTCTTGATTTTATTAATGTTACATTGGTACCAGGTGAGAGATTGTAAAGTCCCTTATATGGTGGTCACTTGGGAGAAAACAGAGCAGACTTACGGATAATACAACCCACATATCTGGTGCACACAATACTTGTATGGGCAGAGGGTAGCAGATTATAATGCTCACATATATGGTGCCCAGTGAACGCAATACTTATATGGGCAGAGGGTGGCAACCAGGCGGATTATAATGCCCACATATATAGTGCACACAATACTTGTATGGGCAGATTATAATGCCCACACATATGGTGCACTGCACACAATACTTGTATGGGCACTTGGGCAGACGGTGGCAGATTATAATGCCCACATAATATCATATATGGTGCACACAATACTTGTATGGGCAGAGGGTGGCAGATTATAATAGTACTAGTGTCTGACGGTCCCCCCCCCCCCGGCCCCAGCTGAGTCACCCCACGCGGCCAGCCTGAGTCTGAGAGCCGCTCAGTCGCCTGACTGTCCTGAGCCACTCCACCACCGTGACCACGCACCGGCACCGCCACCTCCTCCTGAGTTCACATTTTTTAACAGTGCAATGGTCGGTCAGGAGTCCCAGCCTGATATGTGTGTGAGCATAGCGGCCTCATAGTAGATTGGGGAGGCCCAGTCCACCTCTATCCATTGGTGCCTGTAGTATCTTGCTTGCTATACGGGGGCGTGAGTCATACATACATATCTGTTTAACAGTGATTGGAAACTGTCTAAGTGTGTATTGGGAAGTTGTAGAGGGAGAGATCTATAGAAATAAGGGAGTTTCAGGAAAAGCATCATTTTGAACGCAGAAATTCTCCCCATCCAGGAGATTTCTTTGTATCTAGGTAGTGTTAACGGCTGTTTAAGACTCTGAAGGAGATGGTTATAGTTAGTCGCCACTACATTTTTTAAATGATGTGATAGGAAGACACCTAGGTGATTCCTTTTAAATTCCATTTAAACTTATGATTAGTTTGTAGGGTATATAGTTGGGTCATAGGAATATGAAGCGGGTAAGCTTCTGTCTTGGTAATGTTAAGCTTATAGTAAGATAGTTTACCGAATAGGTCAAAAAGGTTAAGGAGGTGGTGGAGAGATCGGTCTGGGTCAGTTAGGAAGACAGTCAAGTCATCTACAAATAGGCTGAGCCTCTGGTATGTCCCATGTATATATATTCCCTTGATATCTTTACTCATGCAGATAGAGGCTCTATGGCGAGCACGAAAAGAAGGGGAGACAGAGGGCAGCCCTGTTGGGTGCCATTTCTGAGGTCAAAAGGTCGGGAGCAAAATCCCAGCCCTCTAACCCTAGCGGTCGGGTGGGAGTAGAGAGCTCCCACTGCTATGCGAAAGCCGTCGGGCAGGCCCACCGATTTTAGGACTGCCATCAAATAGTCCTACCTCACCCTGTCAAACTCTTTCTCTGCGTCAAATGACAAGGTGAGAAGGGGTCGTCTGGAACCGTTGGCCTCCACAAACACATTTAGCAAGCGGCATGTACTATCAGTGCCCTAGCGATTCATTACAAATCCCCCCTGGTCTCTGTGTATAACCTTCGGGAGCAGCTGACCGAGCCTAGTGGCCAATATTTTAGAGAAAATCTTTACATCAATATTGATAAGCGAAATAGGTCAGTAATCCCACAGTGATGGGTCTTTACCCTCCTTTGGAATAGTTATTATGGAGGCTTCAAGAAACTCTCGGGAGCCAGTCTCGAAAGTTTCAGCATATAGCCGCTGCAAATATGGGATCATATATGTTTTGTAGAATAGGGGGTGTACCCATCTGGTCCTTGTGCAGTTTAAGCGACCTAATGGCTTCCTTAATTTCAGAGTAGGTTATGGGGTTCGCGAGGTGGTCTGCTGCATTGGTGTCTAGACTTGGGAGCTTAAGAGAAGAGAGAAAGGTTGTAATGGAATGCAAATCCGCTTTAGGCGTATACCGACATGCATCTAGATTGTATAGTTTACTGTAGTAGGTCATAAAGGCCTCTCCAATGTCTTTAGGGGCATGCAAGGTTTTGTCTAAGTGGCAAATTTTTGGAATTCGCTTGGACTTAGTTCTAGCTCTAAGCTTAGTAGCTAATAACCTATCCGCCGTGTTTCCCTGGTAATAAAACAATTTCCTAAATTTGAGAAGGGATTCCTGTACTCGGGCTGTCTCTTTGGCTGTGATTTAAACTCATATCTGTCCTATACGAGAGGCTAGAGAAGGGTCAGCATGGAGTTTATTCTGGAGTTCTAAGGGTCTGAGCTCCCTGAAAAGCTGTGCTAAAGTTGCACCTCTCTCTCGCCTCAATTGCGCCGCTCTTTTTAGAAGGGTCCCCCTAAGGAAAGCCTTCATAGTCGCCCAGAGGGTTGTGTCAGTCATTTGGTTGGTGTCGTTCAGTTTGAAGAAATCTTGCAAATCAGAGGCTGTCTGTTGGGACCAAGGGTTTCTAATCAGTTGGTCAGCTAACCTCCAAGGACACAGATTGCCATCTGGGGGGAGCGGGTTAATGGTGACAGTCGTCATGTCATGGTCAGACCATGGACACACCACTATCCTTGCAGGACGTGCTTTATCTAGGGTCCATGAGTCTGTGATCATATAGTCGATACGGGAATGAGAGTGGTGTGCCATGGAATAGAAGGTATAGTCCTTCTCCATCGTGTGTAAGCATTGCCAAATGTCAAAATAGTTTTATCTCATCAGAAGGTTGCGAAATCTCTCAGAGAGAAGGCATGCCCCTCTGTCGAGATCTGTATCTTTACATGTCCGCCTGTCAAGCAAGGGGTCCCAGGCTGCATTAAAATCCCCGCCTAGAAGTATGGACCCTCTCTTGAGCCTCTACTCTCTCCAACAGCCTTCTGAGAAATTAGATCTGGTGTGTATTAGGGACATAGACATTAACTAGGGTGTATAGGGTATTGTCTAGATAGCAGACAAGTATTAGGTACCTGCCCTCCGGATTTCTATCTATAGTGAAAGGGGCATATTTGATATATTGTCTTATAAGTATAGTGACACCCATTTTCTTATTAGTAAAGGAGGCCATCTCACAAGTTGGATGTAGGGTGGATCTAAGTTTATGTGGGGATGGCTCAGTCCAATGTGTCTCTTGTATATAGTTTATCTGCCTGCTTGGTCTTAGATGTGCCAAGGGAGGAACTGTACAGCCTCAGGGGGGTCTTGTCAGTAGTTGCCAGGCCCTTATTAATTTTCCCTCTCTATGGATTCTCCTAAGTAACTCCCACCCTGTCTCAGCTGGAATAGGCACTATCCTGCAGCAATTGTAGTGGACCGTATAGGGCAAGTATCAGGAGTGTCCTTTAGGAGTCCTGTCAAGGAACTGGGTTGATGAGGCCTCTTTCAGGGGTACAGAGTCTTATAGGGAGTGTTGCTTATGGTTGCCTTTACAACAAATGCAAATTATATGCAGGGTATATGAACAGCTCTAACTGTGCGTGGGTAGACTTTACTCTGTCTTTCATGTTCAAGGATTTGGATTGGAGGGCTAAGGTTGCAGATCAGGAGCTATTATGTGGACTAGGCCCCACTTTTGTTAAGTGAGAAATATGGTATGTATTTGCGCCACTGTAAGCGCACTGACACGCAGCCCCTTTGTAATTTAGTTACGTAGCCTTATATTAATTACTTACTCAGATTTATAGTAGACAATCTCCACAAGCTCTGTAGTTAGTTGGGATCCCACAACAACGTCTAGGTCAGAGGATTGCGGTGTTATCGCCAGGAAGCTAAGATTTATTTTTAAACCAGTCTCTGATGGGGCCAGGAGTCTTAGTTTTACTGTATTGTTGCAGACTTGTGTCTGGAGCGGAGCCCCAACCCTCCAGAGATCTTACCTTGATCAGAAGAGCATCTGTGCTGGCTTCCTCCTAGCTGCGTCAACACCTCTGCTGTACCAGCCAAGATGCGACTAGTTTGCAGGGCAGGCCTCACCCCCTCGGCATCTGGAGTGGGGCGGTGGTCTCCTTTAGTGTGGTCTCTCCTGGCTATCAGGGAGCCCGTCGGGCCGTGGGACACTTCAGGGTCTTTGGGGCATCAGGGCTGGAAAATAGGTCCAGACCGGATTGGGTATGTGAGCAGGCCGCTGCCCGTCACGTAGGCTGCAACAGTTGCAGTTATGGGTTATCTCCTACAGTGAGCTCACAGAGCTTCCTAAACCCCTCAAAAGGTTAACAGTGCCTTGGGGTAGCTTTGTAAGTTGTCTGCTTGTGCTTAGGTAGGGATTAAGTAGTTTTTATAAACCTATATGTGCCTTATACGGACGGAGCTTTAGAGGAACACGTCTTCTCCCCAAGGCTGTCGGCTCCGCCCCCTCAATACAAATGTTTGCATAGAAAATTAGCACATCTAGGCAAGTTCCCCGCTTGCTTTTCCCTATTAAAACTCCATATACATTGTTACCAATGCACAAGAGGATTCTGGGTAAGATATGCAAATTAGATATGCACAATATCATTTTTTTTCTTCAAATACTGTTACTTAACAGGATTATTCTGTGTTGCCTAGATTTGCTAATTCTCTATGCAAAAATTTGTATTGATTTATATATATATATACAGTAAATAAATCATTTTGATTTAATCTTAGAAAAATATACAACAAATTGTGGAGGTACATAACATTAGCAACTGTACTAACATATAGAGCTACAGTATAATTACAACATTCATTATAAAAACTAACTTTAGACAACCTTACTCACATAGAGCCAGTTGCATCAAGGTGAAGGGTGACCCAAGGTTGGTCGAGTCTCTCACCTATAATATATATAGCATATAGCATCATAATTATATTTAAAAGTCAAATTAGACAATAATTTGCACATTTCTTGGATTTTTTTAAGTATTCATCAGTAATGGAGCGCAACTTAATTGCTCTAGAGCACTGGTTTTCAAACCTCTCTATCAGGCCAGATTCACTTGGGTGATAACAAGTAAAAAATGTAGCTGATTATTTCACCTGTGTTCTAGTTCAGATATCTTCATCCTGGATGCTGGATTTACTGTCAGGGCTTCGGTTGCTTAGCTGGAAAAATAAGCTTCACAAGCATCACCTACGTCCTTGTGGCGCCTGTGTGTATGTGTGTGTGATTCAATACACTGTATTTGTACCTGAGCTGTTCTTTGGCAATAAGAACATCTAAATTACCTTTGGAATAATACGTTTGTTTTAGAATACAGTTCCTATATTCATTTGTATTTAAGCTGTATAATACCCTGTTTAACAGTTAAAGTAAACTAAGAGGCAAGTTTAACATCTCACTAAAGGGCACAACCTACATTTCCATATGCAAAGGCAAGAAACATACATTAATTCAATAAAAGAAGCATTTCAAAAGTGTATTTAATGTAACTGAATTTTGTATAAAAATGCAAATGTGTAGTACTCAACAAAGCTGGTATTAAAAGCCTGCAGCATAATGTGAATTTAGACTAAAGATTCAATTCTTTGTTAACTTCCACACACAAAAAATAATAATATTTAATTTAAGCAGTTAAACTCTTATTTAACATAAAACATAACCAAGAAGTCAAAATTCAAAGGGTTTCTTATTTTTGTATTGTAAAAAATAGGTGTAACAGGGGGGGGTTCCCTTGGGGGGCAGTGAAGTTTTCTCAAAGTTGTTATTGGAATTCTTTAAACATGTTGCACCTGCCTGTCTTGCTGCTTTGTCTCTTTGATTGGTGAGTTTTTTTCTCAGAGATATCTGCTTTCCACAGAGCTCCATTACTGTCTATAGAAAAATCCTCTTGATGCTATAAGGCAGTACCAAATTAATCACCTTTTTTTAGAAAATTCCGTGGTGGTTGATGTTCAAGTTCCGGCATATTTCTCACTATGTTGATAAAGTTTAGAGAATAGGGCCCATAGAGAAGTTGTATAGTTCCTCAAATTACTGTTGCACCAACCACAAGCATATGACTGTCTTCGTAAAAAGGATGTTAGAGAGAAATTGGGAAGGTGACTAAAATGGCAGCAGATATTAGAGAACAAAAAGAGTGTCAGCACACTTTGATAGCTTGTGGTCTACATACAGCATCCCTTGTATACAGGTACAATTCTTTCAGTTTAAGGTTTTTGTGGGCTCTGTGTGGATGGTTGTGCGATGTGGAGGTGGTACATTGTGACATGTTCAGGTTCCAGTAGGCAGGAAATTCCAGTAATCAATGAGCTTCCCTAGTCACCTGTTTTTGGTATATATAAAAAAAAATAATAGGTATATATATATATATATATATATATATATATATATATATACACGATCATAGGAGAGCACTATCACTTAATGTCACAACACCCAGGGTGCTAGTTTCGGTCAGGGTCTGTTGTCTTTAGCAGCAGGGCTTTTAGCCTGTTAACTGTACATTGTACTACACACGTGTATGATGAATTAACTCAGTTTTTCTTCAATAGATCTAGAGGCTATGCTTTACTATGATGACACATCGCTGGTTGGAGCCTCCCCCCTAACTCGTCCTTCTGATTGGGCAGGACTCCCTGGTGAATACACTATGTCACGGAACGGTGCGTTACCATAGTAACGAAGACGACAATCTCTGAGTGGACCCTGAATAAATGTGACAAATCTCCCTTTTGCAGCCCAGTGTGAGTGTTGATATGGCGTGTTGCGGTCCAACCTAGTAAGTTATTATTTACAAGTATCTATTTTATTTATTGATACATTATTTGGGAGCTAATCCTGCATACCTGATTTAATAAGTGGATTAAGTACCAGGTTTCAAGTACATTTTTACATCGCTTTGCATAGGTTTCTTTAGTTTATGAAGGCATGCTATTTGTAAGCTGCGGTCAAAGTTAGACACGCTCTGCAATTCTCTGCACACTGTTGCTTTTTTGTGCATTCCGGCCTTTATACTAAATACAGTCCATAATTTCACCCATATGTCTACATTGAGGCTCCATATCTGTGTAATTCTGGTTACCCCTAACATGTCACTATTATTCACTTTTCACCAAGCTCAGACAGATTTTTGGTAAAATGATATGCACATTGTTTGTTTACTATGAGACATGGTGGTTACTATGACTACCATTTGGCTTTTTTTGGTCCTAATTGGAGGTGGGGTTTTGATATGTATGCACTATAAATTGTTTGAAATGTTTATACACTGTGTCTGAGGAAGGGGATATTTATTCCCTGAAACGTTACTACTTTTCACAGTAAAAGAGTTCTTTGAAAAAAGACCAGCGAGTGCAAGTTTTTTGTTATATTATATTCATTCTGTACTAGTACCCTGGCTGTTGTGACATTAAGTGAGAGTGCTCTCTTGCTCTGGATGAGGATATGACAAATGAGGACTCAGCTAATGCCATTTATTTGGTATTGTTAAAATTGAAGACAAAGGAGGTTGATTTGAAACTCCATGGCATATACCTTTCTGAGTATTATAGATGAAAACTAATCCCTAGAGGGCTCCGTATAAGAAATTTACCTACGATTGGAGGAGTGAACCCTGATTTTTGCAAGCGCTGGTGCGCAATATTGAATAAGTGCTCACTTGACTTGATACTACTTGTTAGGGAAGAAGTGAGAGCCCTCTTGGAAAAAGTGAAACATGAGATACAGGACTGTGAGACAAAAAAGATCCAGATTTTAAGGGATAACACCACTGAGCCATGGCTTGAGAAATAAGCATCTTAGGTTAAGGAATATAAAGACAATCTTGTTCAGTTTAAAAATAGGAAGTTAAAGACAGTCTGCGAGGACGACAAGGACAAAAGAGTGTATTGGTGGCTAATTGGGGCAAAACCCCTGATTTTTGCAAGCGCTGGTGCTCAATATTGAATAAGTGCTCACTCGACTTGATACTACTTGTTACGGAAGAAGCGAGAGCCCTCTTGGAAAAAGTGAAACATGAGATACAGGACTGTAAGACGAAAAAGATCCAGATTCTAAGCGATGACACCACTGAGCCATGGCTTGAGAAATTAGCGTCTCAGGTTAAGGAATATAAAGACAATCTTGTTCAGTTTAAAAATAGGAAGTTACAGACAGTCTGCAAGGACCACAAGGACAAAAGAGTGTATCAGTGGCTAATTGGGGCAAAAATCGGAGACCGTTGACACAGAGGAGGAGACGCCAATGGTACCAAGCAATCACTACAAACGGTGGACAGTAGTTCAGGCTCTGACACAGATATGCCCCAGGGCAGTAGTGGACCTACTGATGCATCTGGAAACATACAACAGTTTTTTCAGGGGGTCACTACAAGAGCCGGCCAAATGAAACGGGGGGAAGCCCCACCTACGGAGGGAGAGCTGGAGAGAGAAAGCCACCGTTACCCCCCAGGTAACACCATCCTCCAGTTTGAGGACTGACTTGGTCGTGAATATCAGCCACCGGTCCCTCACTTCTGCAGAACCGAGCCTTCTTAATAAAGATTTAAGCTTTGTCCCCACCCGCAGAAATGATGAATTTGACATTTATATTGATTGCCAGAAATTCCAGAGATCCTGGAGACTAAAAGATCATATGTGAGACTAAAATAATTTTTTCAAAGACACGGATACCCAGGCATCAAGCCCTCCTTTTAGAGGTCATAGCTCTTTTGATCCACATAGTTTGAATCCAAGCATTAAGACCTTCATGAGATTAGTTTCCCAGGACATTAAGAGTATGGAACAGGTGAAATACCCCAATAATCTCTCTGAAGATGAGAAGCTTGCTATCACATCCTTGTCCTCTGACCCAGATATTGGCATTAGGGCAGCAGACAAGGGGGGAGCGGTAGTGATTCTTGACTATTCCTACTATCAAGATGAGATACTCCAGCAGTTGAGGGATTCAACAACCTATTTGCCACTGAAGCGGGATCCAACAGGGGAGTTCAAAGGGATCATTGATGAAGCCATAACTAATAGCTATACATCAGGATGGATTCTTAAGTATCTTAAGTTGGAGTTTCTGTCTTGTCCCATATTGTACACGTTGCCGAAAATCCATAAAAATATGGAGAGACCCCCCTGGGAGACTAATTGTCTCAGCAAGAAATTCAGTCACGTCCAGGTTGGCAATTTTTGTTAACCATTTTTTGCAACCCCTGGTCAGACACATATAATCTTATTTACGGGATTCATCTAAAATAATTAAAGACGTGATAGATCTACATGTTGAGGATACATGGATTCTTGCAACTGCTGATGTCAACAGTTTATATACAATTATACCGTATGAAAGTGGTAAATTATGTGTCACAGAGGCACTAGACCGATACCCGTATGTTGGTCCTCCAAGAGATTTCCTCATACAGATGCTTGATTTAAGCCTACGGCTCAATTATTTCCGTTTCAAGAATTCTTTCTATCAACAAATATCTGGGACGGCCATGGGCTCTAATGTGGCCCCTTCCCTGGCCAACCTGTTCATGGATAAATATGAGGTATCAGTGATGAAGGTCTTCGAAAAACCTGAAGTGATATTTTATCGTCGCTATATAGACAACCTCCTCATAGTTTGTAGTGGTACAGTTGAAGAACTAAAGACCCGGTTCGATCAATTAAATGCCCTGGCTAATCCAGTGAAATTTAAACTCAATTTCGATGAGAGGGCAATTGAATTTTTTGATTTGAAGATCTTTAAGAAAGGACAGAATCAATTGGGAACAACCCTTTACTGCAAACCAACGGACAGAAACTCACTGTTACACGCAACTAGTAACCATCCAACAGCTTTACTGAGGGCTATTCCTAAAGCCCAGCTGATGCGTGTGGCAAGAAACAACAGTGATCCGGATACGAGACAGTCCCAACTGACTGAAATGGCTTGTAAATTTGTTCAGCGGGGCTACAATCCATGACTTATTGACCAAAGTAGAAGAATGGTTGATGACCCTGCAGAAGATGTTCTAGATACTGAAAATGACAACACGCAACGATTGACATTTACTACAGTATATGGTCCAACCATAAGTAATTTGGGTAAGAGTCTTAACCAACACTGACACATTCTAAAGAGTTACTCTACCCTTCCATTTGATAAATGGCAGCATCCCAGGGTGGGCTATAAAAGAAATGCGAATCTCAAGGACACCTTGATGATTACGGACCCCTTTCATTGCTATACCAAGGCAAACTGGCTACAACTCGATAAGAAGAAGGGTTGTTACAGATGTGCAGGGTGTACGATGTGTAGTGCCATGGTACCTGGTTCAACTTTTGGACATCCACATACCAATAGGAGATTTACGATTCTGCACTTCATTACCTACACCACCACACACGTGGTATACCTGTTGAACTGTTTCTGCGGGAGATTCTATGTTGGCACAACCTCTGATGACGCTTGGTCTAGGTTTGCCAACCATAGATCAATGATTAGGAATGCCTTAAAGAACAAAAAGAGTGACCAGCCAGTGGCAAGACATTTTCTTGAGGCCGGCCACATGGTAAACGACCTAAGATTCCTTCTGATTTATCATGTTCTCCCCCCTGAGATGTGGGGGTGATCAGAACAAGATACTTTTACAAACTGAAGCAAGATGGATCCACCGTCTTAATACTGTACAACCTAATGGACTGAACACGGTCATAGACTGGCATTGCTTCTTATATAGGGTCCATGATCTGACACACTATATGAGAGACCCTATCCATTAGTTGGAACTGCGGATACTGTCCCTTTTCGTTCTAGGTACGTTAGGATGGGTAGCCACTGATAGAATTGTGGCTATTTGGGATTCTTTTCCGAGGGTCATTGTCCGTTCACAGCACATTACAGTCCTTCAGACTTAATCTAGCCTACATTATAGCTGAAAGATTCACCACTGTCGCTGACGGCTGGTCCAGAATTTGGACCAATCAGAAAGCCCGCCAAGGACAGCGCCCACATAAGTGATGTCATCACGCAAACGGCTGTAACTTTCTAAGGGAGGATATCGAGTGGATAAAGTTTGGGGTAAGCCCTTGTTTGCTAGCAAACCAACACCTACTTAAGGAGATTTAAAGTGTACACTGGACTGTTTTATATCTATACCACAAACTCTTTTCTACAATTGAAATTACCTATATGGCGGCAACCTAAGAACTTTCATTTACAGAGACGTCCGTTTTTACTGATATCTATTGTGCAATAAATTTATGTCAAATTTTAGAAAACGCAAATGTCCATGTCATATATTTTTGAATAAGTGTATAGTCTCTCTTCCTATCACCTTCAGCTGTAGCGCTCCTGACACACACATTTTTCAGGATTAGTATATCCCCATACCAATGCATATTTATATCTTAGGTGCCTATTTCGGTCAGGGTCTGTTTCCTTTAGCAGCAGGGCTCTTTTAGCCTATTAACTGTACATTGTACTACACATGTGTATGATTAATTAACTCAGTATTTCTTCAATAGATCTAGAGGATATGCTTTACTATGAAGGCCCATCGCTGGTTGGAGCCTCCCACCTAACTTGTCCTTCTGATTGGGCAGGACTCCCTGGTGAATACACTACGTCACTGAATGGTGCGTTACCATAGTAACAAAGACGCCGATCTCTGAGTGGACCCTGAATCATGTGACGTATCTCACTATGCTGATAAAATTTAGAGAATAGGGCCCATAGTGAGGTTGTATAGTTCCTCAAATTACTGTTTCACCAACCACAAGCATATGACTGTCTTCGTAAAAAGGATGTTAAAGAGAAATTGGGAAGGTGACTAAAATGGCAGCAGATATTAGAGAACAAAAAGAGTGTCAGCATACTTTGATAGCTTGTGGTCTTCATACAGCATCCCTTGTATACAGGTACAATTCTTTCAGTTTAAGGTTTTGTGGGCTCTGTGTGGATGGTTGAGCGATGTGGAGGTGCTACATTGTGACATGTTCAGATTCTAGTAGGCAGGAAGTTCCAATAATCATTGAGCTTCCCTAGTCACCTGTTCTGGTTTCTGTGCACCTTTTTATATTTGAAATGTATATATATATATATATATATATATATATATATATATATATATATATATATATACAGGGAGTGCAGAATTATTAGGCAAATTAGTATTTTGACCACATCATCCTCTTTATGCATGTTGTCTTACTCCAAGCTGTATAGGCTCGAAAGCCTACTACCAATTAAGCATATTAGGTGATGTGCATCTCTGTAATGAGAAGGGGTGTGGTCTAATGACATCAACACCCTATATCAGGTGTGCATAATTATTAGGCAACTTCCTTTCCTTTGGCAAAATGGGTCAAAAGAAGGACTTGACAGGCTCAGAAAAGTCAAAAATAGTGAGATATCTTGCAGAGGGATGCAGCACTCTTAAAATTGCAAAGCTTCTGAAGCGTGATCATCGAACAATCAAGCGTTTCATTCAAAATAGTCAACAGGGTCGCAAGAAGCATGTGGAAAAACCAAGGCGCGAAATAACTGCCCATGAACTGAGAAAAGTCAAGCATGCAGCTGCCAAGATGCCACTTGCCACCAGTTTGGCTATATTTCAGAGCTGCAACATCACTGGAGTGCCCAAAAGCACAAGGTGTGCAATACTCAGAGACATGGCCAAGGTAAGAAAGGCTGAAAGACGACCACCACTGAACAAGACACACAGTCAAAACGGGGGGGGGGGGCATATATATATATATATAAATAAATTAAATTCTAAAAAAAAAGAGTAATGTGGTATGCAATGATGCCTTTTAATTCTACTAACCAAATACTTAAAGGGCCCCTAAACCCAAAATCTTTCTTTCATGATTCAGATAGAGAATACAAATTTAAAAAACATTACAATTTACTTCTATTATTTATTTTGCTTCATTTTTTAGATATCCTTAGTTGAAGTAAAAAAGCAATGCACATGGGTGAGCCAATCACACGAGGCTTCTATGTGCAGCAACCAATCAGCAGCTACTGAGCATATCTAGATATCCTTTTCAGCAAAGAATATCAAGAGAATAAAACAAATGAGATAATAGAAGTAAATTAGAAAGATGTTTAAAATTGCATTCTCTTTCTAAATCATGAAAGAAAAAATGTGGGTTTCATGTCCCTTTTAAAAGACAAGCTTTCAAGAGTTTTCCTTTCTTCCTCAGGTATTGCTTCAGACCTGAGAAAGAGAGGAAAACTCTCAAAAGATTTTCTTTATAGTTTAAAGGAATTTCAGCAAACACCGGGGCTCTGTAAATAATTCCCTATATTAAATATGTCACTAATGAAGACCAATGAACAGACCTTGAGTGTTTGTTGGTGTGTGTGTGTGTAACTAATACTAAGTACCATGTACCAACTTTACACAGCCAGCCACTTCCTACTTCAAAATGAACATTAGGCACACACACATACAAACGGGCACAAACACACAATCAGGTACATTCAGAGACACAGACAGGCACATTCAAAGACTCACTCAGACACATACACACTCAGGGACACACACTAAGACACACAAACAGCCAACCTTAGATTTAGATTCAACTTTGTCACTGTACAGTGTCAAGACAATGAAACATAGTTGGCCTCCGATCAGAAATTCAGTAGCGATTGATAAAATATACAATAAAATAGAAGATAAAACTCAGTGTAAATTCTAGCAGTCTTACATAATGCCATAATACATCTAATTCCTAAAAAATATAATCCCTCAATCACTAATAGAGCAAGACTTATTTAAAAAGACTTTAACAAACTAATAATACATATAGACATTACACAATAGTGCCACAAATACTATACAATACAACTATATAGCCTCTGGCATCCAATCCAAACTAAAACATCTATGCAATATACATCATGTGCAAATAAAATGCATCAATCTATAAATACAGTAGTGTAAGGGCTGTAGTAGCAGGGATAAGGGCTGTAGTGGCAGGGATAATAAGGGCTGTAGTGGCGGGGATAATAAGGGCTGTAGTGGCGGGGATAATAAGGGCTGTAGTAAGGAGATAGGAGCTGTATTGGGGTATAGGGGCTGTAGTGGGGGGGGTATAGGGGCTGTAGTGGGCTATAGAGGCTTTATGGGCTGTAGTAAGGGGATAGCAGCTGTATTGGGGGTATAGGGGCTGTAGTGGGCTACAGAGGCTTTATGGGCTGTAGTAAGGAGATGTATCGGGGGTATAGGGGGTGTAGTGTATATAGTGTTTTTACACAGATGCATACATTTACAAATTACTTTGTAGTAATCCTCCTGACTAATTGGTAAGTGTATATAATCCCTGCACAAAAAATGCATATATTTATACACATACTTATATATATATATATAATCTTCAAAGAAAAAAACCCTACATGATAGTATAGTATGACTGCTTAATGAAATGTAATATTTTGAAAAGATATTTGAGCACATAAACAACAAAATAAAAGAAGATTCATTGTAAGAATATATGGTACTTTTTTAGGACTGCATCAGATAAGCCTTACATGCACACAGCACTAAAAATGACAAATCACATAACCATTCGGAGGGGCAATACTAAAGGCTAGCTGTAGCTGATGCATACACAGTACTGACCTTAAACTGCACTAGGAGTTGTTGTTTTTTTAGGCTGCTTGTTCTGCTGTTGCATGCCTTACTGAAGCAGGCAGAAGAGTATTAAAGGCTGTTGTAAACCCAGGAAGCCAGCAGCAGAGTGCAGATAGAGCACACTCTCCAGACTCCTAGGGCGCGATCCGATATAGATCGCAGTTTGCGGCGCAAGCGAGGGAACCGGCGTCGCCCGCAGTTTCAGCTCGCAACTCGAGCTATCCCATATAGGTCGCCGTCAGATGCTAACGTGCCGTAAGTCTGACAAACCAGCGATGTCCAGAAATCTGCGTAAGTACAAATTTCTGGCGTCGCCAGTGACTTGCGGCACGTTAGAAACTGCCGGCGCCTATAAAACCTGACTAAAGTCTAAAACACCCGCACTGTCTAACACGCCTCCCTAACATAGCCCGACAAGTCTAACACGCCTCCCTAACATAGCCCGCACTGTCTAACACGCCTCCCTAACATAGCCCGCACTGTCTAACCCTCTATCCGCTATCCCCCCTCACTAGCCTAACAATAAAAAAGCTATTAACCCCTAAACCGCCGCTCCCGTACCCCGCCGCAACCTAATAAAGTTATTAACCCCTAAACCGCCGCTCCCGTACCCCGCCGCCAGCTATATTATATCTATAACCCCCTAAAGTGAGCCCCTAACACCGCCGCCATCTATATTAAAATTATTAACCCCTAATGTAAGCCCCTTACACCGCCGCCATCTCTATTAAAATGATTAACCCCTAATTTAATCTACCTACCCCGCCGCCAGCTATATTATCTATATTAACCCGAACAGCCAATCAGATTGAGCTCGCATTCTATTGGCTGATCGGAACAGCCAATAGAATGCAAGCTCAATCTGATTGGCTGATTGGATCAGCCAATCGGATTGAACTTGAATCTGATTGGCTGATTCAATCAGCCAATCAGATTTTTCTAACTTAATTCCGATTGGCTGATAGAATCCTATCAGCCAATCGGAATTCGGCGGACGCCATCTTGGATGACGTCATTTAAAGGTACATCATTCGTAGTACAGCAGTCGGCCGGGATGGATGCTCCGCGGCGGCGGAGCGAAGAAAGAAGATTGAAGATGCCGCCGGAAGAATGAAGACTTTGCTGCCGCTTGGAGGAAGACGTCGCCGGAGGAAGAATTCTTCTTTGCCGCTTGGAGGAAGACATTGCCCCTATCGGATCAGGAGTTCGGCCCGGTGTGGTGAAGACAAGGTAGGGAGATCTTCAGGGGGGTAGTGTTAGGCTTTTTTAAGGGGGGTTTGGGTGGTTTTAGAATAGGGGTATGTGGGTGGTGGGTTGTAATGGGGGGGGGATTGTATTTGTTGTATGCAAAAGAGCTGAATTCTTTGGGGCATGCCCCACAAAAGGCCCTTTTAAGGGCTGGTAAGGTAAAGAGCTTTGAAATTTGTTTAATTTCGAATAGGGCAGGGAATTTTTTTATTTTGGGGGTTTATTATTTTATTAGGGGGCTTAGAATAGGTGTAATTAGCTTAAAAATCTTGTAATCTTTTTTTTATTTTTTGTAATTTAGTGTTTGGTTTTTTTTGTAATTTAGTTTAGTTAATTTAATTGTATTTTTAGATAGATGTTTGTAGTTTATTAAATTTATTGATAGTGTAGGTGTATTTATAACTTAGGTTAGGATTTATTTTACAGGTAATTGGGTAATTATTTTAACTAGGTAGATATTAAATAGTTAATAACTATTTAATATCTATTATACCTAGTTAAAATAATTAACAATTTACCTGTAAAATAAATATTAACCCTAACATAGCTACAATGTAATTATTAATTATATTGTAGCTATCTTAGGGTTTATTTTATAGGTAAGTATTTAGATTTAAATAGGAATATTTTAGTTTATAAATGAATTAGATTAATTTAATATAAATTTAGTTAGGGTTAGATAGAGTTAATATAGTTAATATAAATACTATAGTAACTATATTAACTATATTAACCCTAATATAATTAGGGTTAATATAGTTAATATATATAATGTAATACCTATATTAACTATAATATACTTAGGGTTAATATAGATAATATAGCTGGCGGCGGGGTAGGTAGATTAAATTAGGGGTTAATCATTTTAATAGAGATGGCGGCGGTGTAAGGGGCTTACATTAGGGGTTAATAATATTAATATAGCTGGCGGCGGTATAGGGGGATTAGATTAGGGGTTAATAATTTTTATATAGGTGGCGGCGGTGTAAGGGGTCAGATTAGGGGATAGATAAGGTAGATGGCGGTGGTTTTAGGGGCTCACAGTAGGGGGTTAGTTTATGTAGATGGCGGCGGGGTCCGGGAGCGGCGGTTTAGGGGTTAATAACTTTATTAGGGATTTCGGGGGGGGGATCGCGGTTGACAGGTAGATAGACATTGCGCATGCGTTAGGTGTTAGGTTTATTTTAGAAGATCGCGGTTGACAGGGAGATAGACATTGCGCATGCGTTAGGTGTTAGGTTTATTTTCTAGTTAGTTTAGGGAGTTACGGGGCTCCAATAGTCAGCGTAAGGCTTCTTACGGCTGCTTTTTGTGGCGAGGTGAAAATGGAGTAAGTTTTCTCCATTTTCGCCACGTAAGTCCTTACGCTGCATATTGGATACCAAACTGCGCTGGTTTGGTATACCTGCCTATGGCCCAAAAAACTACGGGCGATGGCAGAAATATACGCGCGTAACTTCTAGGTTACGCCGTATATAGGATACCAAATCAGCGTAAATATTGGCGTCGCCGGCTTTTGCGGGCGACGCTTTATATCGGATCGACCCCCTAGGGGGAAACTCCTCCCCCTGATTTCTTACTTAGTGCAAACACGGAGCAATGCATTAAAAAAACTTTCAAATGACAAAAATCAGTTTTGGAAAGACATTCAGGCCAGAATGTCTAGAGTCTAGCTAGGTATTATTTAATTTTCACTGCACTGAGGTTTTTATTAGGCTGCTTGCTATCTGTTACCTCGCTAAAGCAGATAGTAGAGTCTGTAAGGCATGGGCTGGCAGTGGCAAAGGCACTACACCAGCAGGGAAGCCAGCAGCAGAGAGCAGATACAGAGTACACTCTGCTCGTGAGAAATTCCTCCCACTTGCCTCCTTCAAGTGTTGATAGTGACGCACCAATTGGATTTAGCACAAAATATATTGAATGTTACCTGACCTCTGCAGTTCCGTTGTCACTAAGGTCCTGAATCAAGGCTGCTATAGCTCTGCCTCCAATGGCTCATCCCCGCCCACATCTTTCTTTATAAAATCTGTCACCCGGTACAGACCATGATGATCATGTACAAAAATTAAATACAAATGTTTTAACATCTGATAGCTGCGCAATCTTAGTGCCTTTTTTTACTAGTAGTGCTGTTGTTGCGGTGCTTATATGCAGCCTTAGACGACCACCTATTTTGCCTAACGCTAGGGCTGCCTCTGCTTACACCATGCACACACAGTCCTAGCTGTTGGGAGGGGCAATTGCCTGTTGCCCTCCCCCTGGATCCACCACTAGTCTACCTTATACCAGGGAGAGGGGAGTCCTGAACCCTGGTGGTCATGTGGGATATGTAGCTTGTCTGCCTGCAGACAGCTCTTTCTTTCCTGATTAGCAGCAAATGTTTCAGAGCATTGCCATGGTAATCCACGGCAAAGCTCTGATTTAAAAGTTAACTGTTAGGGTGGCGGGCGCAACAGGCAGATGAAGGAGATTTCTGCAGGGGGGGCACACAGGGGGGCAAGAAAAATGCCCCCCTGTAGCGACGCCTATGAGTCAATGGGAAGTCAGGGAGATAGGTTCCAGGCCCCTCTCAAAATTGTCATAAGTAACACCTAATACATTATTTTTAAAGCTATGAAATGAAGACTTTGAATGCTAAACAGCATTATAAACCTAATAAAATAATCACACAACACAGAATATATCATTAAACTAAGTTAAATGAACAAAACATTTGCTAAACAGCATTATAAACTTAATAAAATAATCACACAACACAGACTTCACTTGCATTTTTCTGCAAACAGTTCTATCTATGCATTCCAATCTGGACTGATTTATAGACAGGAAGATCTTGTTCCTTTGAAATATGCTCGATATCTCAGGTCTGGTTAAACTGATTAATTTCAGCTTGCTTGGCTTTGCTGCAACACAAGCGGACAGCTCCACCTACTGGCTATTTTAATAAATGCACTGCTTCTCAATGCTTTTCAATAGCAGTCACATGACTGGAAAAAAGGTTGTTATTCTGAAATGGTGTAAATTGAACCATTGAAAAATGAGGGCCACCTGTATATATATATATATATATATATATATATATATATATATATATATAAATCAAACCACTGCACTCCCTTGCAGTGCAAATCCGCAGGTGCTCAGTCCATAGAAATAGACACACTGTATAGTAAACCGGGCACTCTTGCTTAATTCGAATAAATTCTTTATTATCTGGTAAAATCCGGTATTCACAACGTTTCGGTCCTCACATTGGACCTTTGTCAAGGGTACAAATCTGTCAAATCACAAAAAGTTCTACTTACATATTTACAATGTCACACATGGAAACACAGAACAAATCATCAAACATGAAGTGATGTCATACCTGATCCGGGTCCGGCTATCACATATTTCCCCTTCATTAACCAAAGACTTTAAGGTCCCCAGGCCAAATAACAAGCCAATCAGAGCAGCAAGGCGTAACTATCGCCCTGACAACCAGCAAGCAGAAAAAAAGTGAACACTACCTGCAGCAAAATAAACATATACCTGTAACTAAAAAAATTAAAAAATGAAAACATTATTATTTTTACCAAAAGATGTATCTAAAGCCAGATCAGAGAGTGACAAACACTTACGGAATATACATCTATAACAAAAGTCTTAACCTAAACATAATATAGATGGAAGTGGCACAAGGGGGCGCTCCGTTTTACCAACATACATTAACCCACATGGGCACTTAATTATATACACAACCATTTCAGATTCACAAGTTAACCTGTGCTTTAAGTGCATCATCTTCCCAGTACGTGGGTGTCCAAAGGATTCCCCAAAAATCAAACTGTTGCAAGTGACACATCAGACCTATAACAACCAACTTTAGTATCCCAGGACTTATGTATATAACTGCCAATCGGGTCACTTTTGACCAACAGGTCCTTAATGTTACTGCCCCTTTTGAAACCCACAAGTGGGCGTTGATCTAACTTTTTATTGAGTAATGGGTCACTTGGTGTAGGTGCCAATTCTTGTGAATTGCCTTTTTCATATTTAAAGACTGTAGATTGTATCTAGGTGAGAAAACACATGAGGGAGGCTCATCATTGGGATTAGTTGCACAGGGTTCTTGTGTAATAATCACCTTAGCCCTATTGAGACACGCCTGCTGGTACCCTCTAGCCAAAAATGTATCAATCATTTCTCTTTCTCTTAATTCTCTTATGACAGGGTCTGAAACAATTCTTTTAACCCTATGTAGTTGGCTAATAGGCAAACTGTTAACCAGTTCCCTGGGATGGAAACTGGATGCCAGTAACAGAGTGTTTTTATCTATCTCCTTAGAGTATAAGTCTGTGACTAAGCTGTCATTCTGTTTGATAATCATAACATCTAAGTAATTTAGATGAGAATAACTTGCATTCATAGTGAAGCAAATCTTTGAATCAATCTTATTCAGCTTATTAATAAAGTCAGTCAGACTCTGCATATCTCCTGTCCATATTAGGAACAAATCATCAATGTACCTACAGTACATCCCAATGGACTGTGAATATAGTGGATCACTCAGGATGTATTTCTTCTCATAATCATGCATAAACATATTAGCGAATGAAGGCGCTACATTTGAACCCATTGCGGTTCCCATTAGTTGCATATAATAATCTTTCTCAAATTTAAAATAATTGTTTTTAAGGATAAATCTTAGTAGTTTCTGCATATAGATAACATCAGGTCCCTCATATTTCTCACTTAAGGTAACCAAATCACCCACTATCTTAATTGCCTCTTCAATGGGGATATTGGTATATAAAATAAAGTGGCTAGGGTAGGAGCGCCAAAAAGAGGCTAGGTCTAAGTTTGGGTTGGACTCAAATGTCACTAAGGTCCAATGATAGATTTTAAAAGTTGTTAAATTTAAAAGTTATAAAAGTTGTTAAATGTTAATATAAAATATAAAATGGAGAACCTAATAAGAGGATTGGGATATCTGAGGAATATGTGTTTATACAAGATTTATTACATTCAAATCACATGATAAATTAAACATGACAAATATGAAGCATTAGTAATACATAAAACATGGATCCATGTTAACAAATACACATATAGAATAGCAATGTTAAAAAACAATCTGAAGGTGTAGCGTTTAAAAACTATCTCAATTAACTTTGCTAGGATAATATTCTGATAAAGGTTGGAATCTTAGATACTACTCTGAGGGTGTAATACAATATGTGCTGAAATGTGACAAAGTGCTAAGTGAGAACACTCCAAAAACTGAATTACAATATAATGTTCACCATTAAAGTATTCACCATTAAAAATACAAAATAAGAATACAGAATAAGAAATAGGAAATAAGATTAGAACAAAGTGCTTGTGTTGAGATAATAAATGTCAATTATCATTAGTCCATCTTTTGTCCCAATAATAAAAATATATAGTTGGTGCAAATATCCAATTAGGTGTAAAACAAATCCTAATTCAAAATGTGAAAAAAAAAAATTGAAAAAAATAAAAATGTGAAATATCAAAATTGGAAAAATCAAAAATCAAATGGTTAAAAAATCAAAAATAGATAAAAATAGTCACAAATAATCCACTGTCATGATGTGGTGCTTCCAAACTTTAAAAATGGTGCAAAACCTTGTGGATGATCAAATGATCCTTTGAGGGATTCAATAAAAAATAATAATGTTCTGAAAACCTGTGAAAGGTATTATTTTTTATTGAATCCCTCAAAGGATCATTTGATCATCCACAAGGTTTTGCACCATTTTTAAAGTTTGGAAGCACCACATCACGACAGTGGATTATTTGTGACTATTTTTATCTATTTTTTATTTTTTAACCATTTGATTTTTCCAATTTTGATATTTCACATTTTTATTTTTTTCAAAAAATTTTTTTTCACATTTTGAATTAGGATTTGTTTTACACCTAATTGGATATTTGCACCAACTATATATTTTTATTATTGGGACAAAAGATGGACTAATGATAATTGACATTTATTATCTCAACACAAGCACTTTGTTCTAATCTTATTTCCTATTTCTTATTCTGTATTCTTATTTTGTATTTTTAATGGTGAATACTTTAATGGTGAACATTATATTGTAATTCAGTTTTTGGAGTGTTCTCACTTAGCACTTTGTCACATTTCAGCACATATTGTATTACACCCTCAGAGTAGTATCTAAGATTCCAACCTTTATCAGAATATTATCCTAGCAAAGTTAATTGAAATAGTTTTTAAACGCTACACCTTCAGATTGTTTTTTAACATTGCTATTCTATATGTGAATTTGTTAACATGGATCCATGTTTTATGTATTACTAATGCTTCATATTTGTCATGTTTAATTTATCATGTGATGTGAATGTAATAAATCTTGTATAAACACATATTCCTCAGATATCCCAATCCTCTTATTAGGTTCTCCATTTTATATTTTATATTAACATTTAACAACTTTTACAACTTTTAAATTTAACAACTTTTAAAATCTATCATTGGACCTTAGTGACATTTGAGTCCAACCCAAACTTAGACCTAGCCTCTTTTTGGCGCTCCTACCCTAACCACTTTATTTTAGTATTTCTCTCATGGGTAACTAGGGACCCATTGGTATTAGGAGCTAGAGGTCCTTTTTAGTTATCGCTGGTGGATAACCCTCCCTTCTTCCACTCGATATTGGTATATAAGCTAGACACATCTAGGGTAACTAATATAATATCCTGAAAAGTGTCTAAAGATACCTCATTTAACAGTCTCAAAAAATGACCAGTATCCTTTACAACAGTATCCAATTCCCATACACAGGGCAGAATATAATGGTCTATATATTGAGCTAGAGGCTGCATTAATGAACCCCTAGCCGAGATGATGGGCCAACCTGGGGGATTAACAGGATCCTTATGTACTTTCGGACAGTAAAGGATGGGTCTATTAGGATGTTTTTGTGTAAGAAATGATGCTGGGTCTTCATTAAAGTATCCTGCATTTAACCCCTCATCAATGAGCTTGCACGCCTCTTTCTGAATAGTTAATGTGGGGTCAACCAACAGTTTCTCATAAACATTTACATCATGTAATTGTGAAACCACCTCATTCCTATATTTGTCATACTCAAGAACCACAATCCCTCCTCCCTTGTTTGCCCGCGAATTACAATCTCATTATTATTCTGTAGGTCACGAAGGGCCTTGGCTTCATCTTTACTTAAATTCAAATAACATCTTTTATCAAAATCCTTAGTACTCTGTTTAACCAATCTGCCAAATATAACAACACTGGGGTTAGTACTGCTGAAATCCATAGTACTTTTTAACTTAAACTTAGGACTTAAATTATGTGAGGGATGCCCAATTTTTTTCTTTGATACTAATTAACCTCTGCATTTTATATAATTCAATATCTATCTCTAAGGTACTAGGTTTATAGGCTGGAACAAAGCTAAGTCCTTTAGCCAATAAGGACTCCTCAGCTTTGGTTAAAATATGCCTACTTAAATTGTATACTACCTTTTCTTCCCCCTTCTGTTGGCAGTTCTTAGTCTTGTGTTTTGTGTTTGCTGCCGCACCTTCTGGTTGACCTATATATATATATATATATATATATATATATATACAGTATATATATGCAGTCATAATAGGACTTGCTTCCATTAAGCTGTAAAAAATTGAGCAGTAAGCTACCGAAGTGTCTGACTGCTAAAAGTCTTTTATTGCTCCATTTTACTACCAGGTCTTCATTGAAATATTTTGCGCATTGCATGCAGTTGCTCTTTTTGTGTAGATATAAGTTAACGTTGTGTTAACATCTGACGTTGAATTTCTTGAAAATCAAATTAGTTGCTATTGTAACTAGCCCTTACACTATAAAATGTACGTTTAACATCTGCGCTCCTTATCTGTGAAGAGAAACAAAAAAAAGATACACTTATTTATAATACATCATTTTTAGCTATAAGCAAATACTATTTTTAATTATAATTATATTTTTTGCTTTATTAATATATGTAATAGGTATTGCTGCCCTAGGCATAGGTCTAGTTTGAATTTTGAAAATATGAGCTTGCATATATTTTATATGTAAATACATACTGATATTTCCAAAAGAACATAAGTGCAACTTCTTATACATGGGACAACAATAAATATTACATATTACATTTTTTTTCTACATTGAAACACTTGCGTTATTTCCAAGTTTTAAAATTGCAATGGGAAATAGGGTTTAAAAAGCTCCTTTTTCCTGTTTTACACCTAGTTGAGCTGGGTGTCATGTTTCTCAATGTATTGACAGCCTCAGATAGTGTATTAACAGTTTCTAATTTAATTGGAAACCTGGTATAAGTTATCGCTTAACGGCTTCAAATACTTTCTAAGGGACGCAAATTTTTACCTAGTTGAGCTGGGTGTCATGTTTCTCAATGTATTGACAGCCTCAGATATAGGCTGACCATATTTCCTTGAGACAAAAACGGGACATTGAGATGTCAAAAACGGGACAGGGTTAAAATTCTTTATTCATAGGGAAAAAAGTAAGATTTTAACAAAAGTTCTTTTATGACATGAATATAAACTATTGAGCCAACAGTTATCCTTAGCTGAGTTGCCCAAAATCATTGTTACATGGTGGATAAACTGAGAAAAATGTGGAAATAGTTACTTGATAATGATAATTGTTATTTATAACGTCTGTACAACCAGCACTGCAGCAGCATAATAATAAGCATAATTAATGACAATTTAATTGATTGACAGTCTTACTTTGGCCATGCACAATTCTTGCAGAACTTAGACATTTGATCTACTTGATCACTATGTTTGTATGTTCACCCTGTGACACAAGAAGATGGCAAGAATTATCTCTCTGGTGATGGTCAGCCACTAATTCGGGTGATGGCAGAGGCTCCTGTCCTTACTAGGCACTTGCTAGTAGTTCTAACTTCCCTCTCGTGACCAGTCTCTCTCCTCAGCTCAGTCTGACAGCTCACGACTGAGTACTGACCTGCTGTCACTTGCTTTCAATGATCACGCCCCTAATTTTGAGTGCGGGCAGCATAGACGCGGTGCTGTGGATCATGTGGGCATGGCCACCCAACCCAAACCCTGCAGTTAAAAAAAAACTACCCTTCCTGCCGGCAGGGAGTTTAAAAAATGTTAGTAAGTGGTATGTGTGCTAAAAAATGACACTTGTGCTGGTCGCACAGTCTAATAACCCTCAAAACGGGACAAAATGAATATTATTAAAGAAACGACGGGACAGGGGAAGAAACATAAAATAACGGTACTGTCCCTTTCAAAACGGGACATATGGTCAGCCTACTCAGATAGTGTATTAACAGTTTCTAATTTAATTGGAAACCTAGTATAAGTTATCGCTTAACGGCTTCTAATACTTTCTAAGGGACGCAAAAATTTGTTTATATTAAGGTAAAACGCACAATCGGAAGCACTCAATAAACTAAATTGCTTCCTACAACAAATTTATTGGTTTTTCAACCTTGCGTAAACCTAATTATGGCTCAGTGGAAACAAGCCCTTAGTCCATTAGTTCAATTTCATTCAGAGGAAACTCTTGAAAGCTTGTCTTTTTACTATGTAATTTTAGTCCAATAAAAAGGTATCACTGCATACTGCAATACTTTTGTTATTTTGAGCTATATATATAGTACATCATCCCAGGCTTGTTATACAATTGTAACGTTTTGATGTAGTTTTCCAACTACATGTGTTTCTGAAATATCTGGGTATCTTCTTATTTTGAAAACTGTAATCCTGTTATTCTTATATATCTTAAACCATAAGAAAAATAACTCTAATTTAAAAAAAAAAAAAAAAAAAGTAACAAATTTACATTAACCTCACACATTTACTGAGAGAACTTTTGCTTACTCAATGCTGGTGTATTAAAGGTAAAGAAGCAAAATGGAAGCACTTTGTGGTCAGCTATCTCTAAAGGACCACAACTGTATAAATTTATACAGTTTAGAAACTGTCAAATCAATATGCATGCTCAAATTTGTTTTCTTTCTAGGAACACTATTTAATTGTTTTGCAAATGTATTTTTGTTTTCTTGTGTTTGAACTAGATATGTGCATGGCGAAAAAATTGGGTTCAGTTCGGATTGATTCGGAATTTTTCGAATTTCGGTTCGGATCGATTCGAATTCGGAAAATTTTGAATCGATTCGGTTTGGATTAGTTTTGGATTCATTCGGATTCAAAGAAATTCGTCTGGATTCGGTTCGGAAATTCGGAAATTCGGTATTTCGGTAAGTGTTAGGTGGGATTAGACTAGTATTATGTACTGTATATTAGGTGTAACCCATAGCAGAGTGATATAACCTAATATACTGTACAATACTAGTGTAATCCATGGCCATCCGAATTTACAGAATAAATCCGAATTAATTCGGATTTATTTGGTAAATTCGGCAGTATTTTAATTCGGAAATTCGGTTCGATCCGAATCTCCGAATTTGCCGAATTTCCGAATCGATCCGAAACGAATTGCACATATCTAGTTTGAACCTTGTTTGTTTTGCATTGTGTATCTGTGTTTTGAAATATATTTTTTTATGCAACTTTACAGATCACTAGTTAGGCCTTATCTTGAGCATTGTGTACAGTTCTGGGGGTCTTATCTCCAGATGGATACAAGCAAACTAGAATATTTTCATAGCAGGGCTATTAAATAGTGAATGGTCAAAAAACTAAAACAAAGAAAGACGTCAAGCTCTAAATATGCATAGCTTAGATGAGAAAAGAGAGGGAGGTCATATGCTAGAAACGTCCATGTATGTTAAGTGATTTAATAAAGTTGAGACTGAAAATATTTTTTAACAAAAACAGCAACACCAGAACAAAGGTTCATGATTCATGAGCTCAAGTTGAAGGGTATTAGGTTCAGGAGTAATTTGTGCACGATTTCACAGAAAGGGTGGTTAAATCATAGAATAAATATCCATTGAGGGTGGTAAAGACAAACACTGTGGGGCTGACTTGTTGGGCCTATGGTTCTTATCTGCCGTTATAATCTATGTTTCTTGCGCATTTGAGCATTTGAGAATTTGAGCATGATTCATAATGGTTCTAGTGAGTCTGTGTAGATTTATTATCTGGCTTTTGAAACAGTAGCCCTATTATGGGCCAGATTACAAGTGAGGCGCAAACATTTTTGCAAAAGTGATATCAGATTTTCGCAATCATTTGCACTCGATTTACTCTAGAAGGATTACCGCGTCTTCAGAGCTGTGGTTGTTTCCCAAAACTAAAAAGTGTCACAAAACACATCAAAAATGCATTACAAAGTACACTTACTCTCATTATAACACCATCTAATAAAAAATATTTAAAAAAAATATTGCACAAAAAAGTTATAAGGGCTCAAAGATATGAGATCTCAGGTGTTGCAGAAAAAAGCAGCAAAGGGCTTTAACTTTGGGATACATACATATACATGTCTACAGATGTATATGAATGTATATATATATATATATATATATATATATATATATGTATTTATATGTGTACATATGTATTTATATGTGTATATATGTATTTATATGTGTACATATGTATTTATAAGTGTATATATGTATTTATATGTGTATATATATGTATTTTTGTATTTATATGTGTACATATGTATTTATATGTGTATATATGTATTTATGTATTTATATGTGTACATATGTATTTATGTATTTATATGTGTACATATGTATTAATGTATTTATATGTGTATATATGTATTTATGTATTTATATGTGTATATATGTATTTATTTGTGTACATATGTATTTATGTATTTATATGTGTATATATGTATTTATGTATTTATATGTGTATATATGCATTTATATGTGTACATATGTATTTATATGTGTACATATGTATTTATGTATTTATATGTGTATATATGTATTTATATGTGTACATATGTATTTATGTATTCATATGTGTATATATGTATTTATGTATTTATATGCGTATATATGTATTTTCAGACATATCTACACATATAAACACATAAATACAAATGTACACATATATAGACATATACATAAATGGATTGGATCCCTTTGCAGTTAAGTAGATGAAAACATGAAAACGCATATTTATGCAATATTCATATTTTCATGTCGGTTTTGGGCATATTAGAATATGAAAATATGAGATTGGGTTAGCGCAAATGTGAATATGCAATCGTATTTGTGCGAGAGTGGGGTGTTCGTTTTTTCCCCCCACTTTTTTTCTCCATTGGCTTCCATGGGGGAATAGGATATATTTTGCATGACAGTGAAGTAAAGTAAGTTGTTTGCACTCGTCGGGTTAGCACGAGAGCTCTAACTTTTTACTTTCAACTCATAATACCAGCGCAACCCAACGAGCGGAAAAAGTTTACTTAAACGAAATAACGGAAGCGCAAAATACCGCTCCAATCTGACTATATGGGCTCCATGTACTAAGCCGTCAATTCATCCGTCATTTTAGACGCGGCTAAACTCGCCGTTACTCGCCGCGGGCGAAATGGTGTCCGCTGTTGTTATGTACTAATAATCCCACTATAAATAGACACGTCTAGCCCGCCGCGAGCAGTGGCGGAATATTGATAAATTTGACACCTCGCTCGCCGCGACTAAGCTGATGTACTTAACTTTCAGTTGAATTGTCTGGCCAATTGTTAACACGTGACATGTAAGGTGTCATGAACGTCATTGTAGTCGCGGGAATAGAATTTTCCTCCTATAAATGTACAACTTTTCTAAACAACTTTATTATTGTTCCCAAATTTTTGGAGAGTAATTACAGAGCGCTCTTTTTTGTGATCTTTATTTACAAATTCGATATGGCTTCGTCTGGATCTGAAACCGCTTCAAAATCCAAGAATCCTCACTTTTCTCATCAGCAAAACGTCGTTTTGATTGACATGATTATTGACTCTTATGATTATTTGTTTGGATGTTGTGTCAAACAGACAAATTTTTCTAGGAGGAAGCAGATCTGGCAAAGGATCAGCGATGCTGTTAGTGCCCAGGGTCCAGGAAAAAAGGATGTCGATCAGCTGAAGAAGCGTTACAACAACATTAACCGTTTCGCCAAAGCTAAATTGGCCAGAGAAAAAAATTCGGCACGTGCTACCGGAGGTGGACCAGCATATGTGGCAGACCTCAATGATTATGAGCAGAAGCTTGTTCAGCGTCTGGGACCAGAGATCATCACTGGCATAATGGATGATTGTGACAGTGATTTAAGAGGTAAATGTACAACATAATTGATGCAATTTTTTTTTTAAAATTATGATAGGTCATTGTCTCCAATATATATTTCTTTAAAATAACATTATCTGACTTCTTACGCTTCAGTATCTGAATCTATATAGGCCATTTAGGCCCCAAATACTGTAATCATTTATGTCGCATATATGTATAAGGGATTGTACAAGCCATTTAGGCCCCAAATACTGGGAGAATAAACAAAAACAGAATTCTCTCCATAGCTGCTGAAATGAACAATGTAAGTACAATGCTGATATTACTGCCTTTTATATATGTCTAGACTGGCGTCTAGAGTGACTTTCCTATTGTTTTGTACCTTGCCCGCCACCTAAAAGGTGGCGAGGCAAAAATAACGAGGTGGGGGCGGAGATTGACGCGAGCGGACAAATAGATTTTTTAGTACATTCGTTTTTGGCGAGTTGGTGGTCAAATGTTTCTAATTACAGTAAAAAATGGAGAGGTAGCGAGGTTTGGCGGATAAGTACGCTCACAATTTTAAAGATGCGAGTTTTAACATAATTGACGGCTTTGTACATATCAGTTTGCGAGTTTTGACGCGAGATTTGTTGCGGGTAGCTCGCTGACTGCTTAGTACATGGAGCCCTATATTATTAATACATTACTATTTATAACATGTGACTTTATTTTCTCAGCTTTACCTATGCGCCCCTTGCCTGATCATTTGTAATAATCACTAACAATGGTTCTACAGGTTGCCCTTACATAAAACTAACTTCTCGATTCTTTCCTGGCTTGCTCGTTGCCCTTCAATATTTGCCTTTGTTTCTCTGCCTGGCATTAAATTAGATACCATAGCAACCACTGGCTTGTTGTTATGCAAGGATTAACATGAATAATATGATTTGATTAAAAGAAAATGATCTTATTTATGATTACCAGCATTTGTCAGTATTTTGTTTTCCTTTGCTGTGTTCTTTTATCCTTTTTATTTATAAATGCATCAGTTGGCTTAGCAAGAGATTTAACTAAATGTTGAAAATGTTTCTATGGCACCCTTTGCATTCCATAATAAATGCAGCCATATGTAATCCACTACAATTTCAGAAATATAGTAAGCAGTTTGGGTAATTTTTTACTTCTTTTTCTAAGGGATTCCAATCTGTTTGTAAAGCCAGCATTTGAAAGCCAACAAGATTACTTTAACTATACATTAGGAATAGAACATGCAATTTTAAGGAGCTTTTCAGTTTACTTCTGTCATCAAATTTATGTTGTTCTCATGATATTTTAAATTGAAAAACATACCTAGGTAGGAAAGCTAACTGCTGATTGGTGGTTACACATACATGTCTCCAGTCACTGGCTCACCAGATCTTGCTCCCAGTAGTGCATTGCTGCTCTGGAGCTGTTTTTAACTTAATGATTAATGCATTTTCAGGGAATAAGCTAAATACAAGTGTAACGGGGTTTGGCCTAGGCCCACAATTACCCCTGTGGGTCTTTACCCCAGCTACCTCCATGTGCTCTGCAGGCTGATCCTGAGTCTCCGCTACCTGGGAGTTGGGGTACATGACTGTGGCAGTGCCTCCACCTGACTGGGCATCCAGGGCAAGAATGGGTTTCCCAGACAGGAACATAATAAATAACTACAACACACACAGTAATAACAGTAAAACAGTATGAACATGTATTAAAGGATTATGGTAAATAAAAATAAGGCAAGAAATACAGTGGCTAACTAACACACCGACTCTCTCTAACCAGGCCCAGCACCCTCCCAAACCACCTGCGAACCCACCCTCAGGCTTCACCCTAATGGCTGATGGGTACCAGTTGGTGCACATAAATGTTGGGGCCCTTTAAGGTAATCCACATGCATTTAAACAGTTGCAGCTCATAGGAAACTGCAATCCACAGGAAGAGCTGTTTATAAGTTTATGTGATGGACAGAATGCCCTGTCAGTATGACAAGGAGAGAGGATACTTCTTACCACTGACAGGATTCTGCACAGGCTGAAAGAAAACTCCAAGGTCTGCCAGTCATTTACTTTGTCTGCATTCTTCTCCACAGCTCTCTAACAGGGACAGACTGCAGCTGGCAGCATACACTAAATCAGCAGAGGGATGCTGTTACTTTACAAGATGAAGTCTGCAGCTCTCACACAGCCAGGCCTCACACACACCTTCACTGCTCTGACATGTCTGTTTCCTCCTGTGTCTTACACTCTTCTTTCAGTTTCACTTGATCACATGACCAACCAGTCTAATAGTTGCCTAGGCAACTTCTCCTGCAGACTGTATACAGGTGTAAATGTTCAACAGGAAGGGCTACATTCTCCCCCTTGTAAAATCCTTGCCTTCCACTGGCAAGGTTCCACCAAGAGGTAAATTGAAAAAACAAAACATATAAATAATAATAAATGCACTAACAGTCCTATAAACAAATGTTAACTATCTTACAGTTTATTCTAGTACAGAGAGGTTCCAACATTCATAATGTCCGCAACCGCATACAGTAAATCAACCATTTTAGATTGTACCTGGGGCATATGTACATAACTGGGTTCTCCGACTTGATCGTAAGTAAGAACCCTGGGAGGCTGTCGTATTCTAGTACCCAGTCTCTGTTCTCTCTGAGGAAGTCCAGAATGTTCCTGGGAATCTTCAGCTCTGGCCACTTGGGTGGGGAGGTCACCAGATGCTTGAGACCCTGGCTTTCCCATGATACAAGAGTCTCCTTTTGGGGTCCCAGGCACAAAGTTGGGGCTGTTGGGATTCAATGTAGAGGAGGCTAAGGGAGGAGAGGAAGGAAAGTGCTGTGTTTCCTCAGCAGGAGGAGACCACCATTGATCATCAGCACTAAGAGCTTCTGGGGTCTCTACTGCCTCATTTTCAGGACTCTCCGTTGTGCTTTTCTCCCATTCACTACTACTCCCTTCCTCTTCATCGATATAGGCTATTGGTAGTAGATGGTTCCTATGCCAAGCTTTGATCCGGCCTTCTGGGCCTTTTATATTATACACTGGCAGCCCCTTTAGCTTAGACACAACTTCAAATAGGGTATCCTTCCATCTGTCTGCTAATTTGTGTTTCCCAGGTACCCCTAGATTCCGGAGGAGAACCTTATCTCCCGCTTGGACTTCCTGATGCTTCACTTTGGTATTGTATCTTCTTTTGTTGCGTTCCTCCATTTTTGCCGCAGCTTGAGTGGCCAACTCGTAGGCACTGTGAAGGTTTTGTCTGAGGGTCCTCACATACTGGAAGTGAGAGTCTGACTTTGTCCCATCTGGGGACACCCCCAACCGGACATCTATCGGTAGTCTGGCTTCCCTTCCAAACATTAGGAAATAGGGTGAGAATCCTGTAGACTCATGCCTTGTGCAATTATATGCGTGGACCATGGCTTCTACATGCTTACTCCAGGACCGCTTCTCTACTTGTTTCAGAGTCCCGAGCATGTCTAGGAGTGTCCTATTAAAACGCTCAGGCTGGGCATCACCCTCAGGGTGGTAGGGTGTTGTTCTGGACTTGTGAACCTGCAACATATCCAGCAGTTCTTTGATCAGCTTACTCTCAAAGTCTCTACCTTGATCAGAATGTATTCGATTGGGCAGACCGTAGTGCATAAAATATTTCTGCCAGAGGACCTTGGCTACGGTCACAGCCTTCTGGTCTTTAGTGGGAAAAGCCTGAGCCTATCTGGTGAAATGGTCTGTTACTACCAGAACATTCCCAATTCCGGTAGTATCATTCTCAATACATAGATAGTCCATGCACACAAGATCCAGGGGTCCTGTACTTCTCAGGTGGCCCATAGGGGCAGCTCTCACAGGCAGAGTCTTTCTCTGAATACATCTTCTGCAGGTCTTCACATAATGTTCAACATGTTCTCTCATGCGAGGCCAATAGAACCGGTCTTGTACCAGGCCATATATCTTGTCTACCCCAAGATGCCCATGTTGATCATGGAGAGCTCTCAGGACCATTCCCCGATATCTATGAGGTAACACTAGCTGCTTTCGACCAGGGTGGTCATGGTATTTTATAACTCTATAAAGGATTCCATCTTCTAGATGTAGTTTACTCCATTCTCTCCGGTACAAATCTCTTTGTCCAATGGGAAGGGAGCTCAGTAATTTAGGGTTCTTGGCTCTCATTGCCTTGAGGACTGTACCTATATACCAGTCCTGTGACTGGGCTTTCTTCTTGTCTTCATTGGTTATGTGAGACCACTGTTGGAGCATTGCTGGAGCACAGAATACCTCTGGTACGGCTTCTGGGGAGTGACATATGGAGTCTATTCCTCTGAGTTCAGAGAACTCATCCTGCCTCTCAGCCACTACATATGTTTGGCACAGGGCTCCTACCCCAGGCACAGGGATTTCTTCCCATTCCTCCTTTTCTTCATGAGGAGGAAGTCCAGGTCTGCGGGACAGAGCATCCGCACTGACATTCTTAGGGCCTGGCTTGTATTTAAGGCTGAAACTATAGTTTGACAATGCTGCCAGCCACCTATGCCCTGTGGCATCCAGCTTTGCTGTTGTTTGAATATAAGTAAGCGGATTGTTATCCGTCCTTACCTCGAATGTTGCTCCATATAAATAGTCATGTAACTTGTCCACAATTGCCCACTTGAGCGCCAAGAATTCTAGCTTATGGACCGGATAGTTTTTCTCTGCACCAGTTAGACTTCTACTTATGTAGGCCACTGGTCTTAACCCTTCTGGGTAGCTCTGATGCAATACGGCCCCTAGGCCTTCCATACTGGCATCAACATGGAGCACATATGGTTTCTCGGGATCTGAATATGCCAATACAGGAGCTTCTGTGAGTCTTTTCTTCAAGATTAAGAAGGCTTCTTCGCATCCTGAGGTCCATTTCTTTCCGAAGGAGTCTTTAGGACTTGGCGCCTTAACACCCTCTATAGCTGAGGTAGTCTTTAACAGGTTGTGTAGCTCTCGAGCAATCTTTGAATAGTCTTTCACAAACCTCCGGTAGTAACCGCAGAATCCAAGAAATGAGCGCAGCTCACTGATGTTATCTGGCCTGGGCCAGTTCATCACCGCTTCAATTTTGGTCGGGTCAGTTGTCACACCTTGTGCGGAAACAATGTGACCTACATATGTAACAGAGTTCTGGGCAAATCGACATTTGTCTATTGATAATTTCAGACCCTCTGCTTGGAGTCGATCCAACACCTTCAGCAATCGCTGTTCGTGCTCTTCTGGTGTCCTTCCAAACACTATGAGGTCATCAAGATAGACTAGGCACTCTTTGGGATTCATATCCCCCACAGTCTTCTCCATCAGCCTTTGAAAGGTGGCGGAAGCTCCAGTGACCCCTTGGGGCATCCTGGTAAACTCGTAGAATCCCAAGGGACAGATGAAAGCTGTCTTTTCCTGATCCTCCTTCTTCATGGGTACCTGATAATACCCAGACCTCAAGTCCAGGACGCTGAACCACTGGCTTCCAGAAAGGGCATCTAGCAGATCTTCTATCCGTGGCAGAGTATATTGATCTGGCACAGTCCTTTTGTTTAAAGTCCGATAGTCTATGCAAAGCCGGACTGTGCCATTCTTTTTCCTAACTACCACTATGGGTGAGGCATATGGACTTCTGGACTCTTTAATAATGCCAGATTCTTCCATCTGTTTGAGTATATCCCGGACATCTTCCACATCTCGAGGGGGTATTCTCCTTGATCTTTCTCTGAAAGGAGCTGGGTCAGAAAGTCTGATAGCATGTGTGGCACTCTTTGCACATCCCACATCCATTTCTTTCCTGGAGAAAACTTTCTCTCGAGTAGCTAATTTGGATCGGAGGCTATCTCTCCACTTTGGTGGTAGAGGAGAATCTTCCAGTTCAAAAACTATAGGTCCTTCATGATCACCTCCCTGTTCTGCCTTTACAGACATTACTGAAGAGACTTGGTCCAACAAGTGAATCACACCAATCTTCTGGTGACGATCAATTCTGATCTCTGTGGGTGTTAAGTCATTATGGGAAAATCTTTACACCAGTGATTCCGCCAGTCTTTCACCTCAGGTATGAGAGTCCACCCTTTTTTTGCATCCTCCTCAGGCAAGGACTCAATGAGGTATTGCCTGGTTCCTCCTGATATTTCATGGTGCATAGATGCTATGGCTCGTAGAGTCTTAGTCTCTCCAGGCCTTACAAATAAAGGTTCTTTCCCCGAGTAGTGGCATGATCCTGGTCTAGCTTGTAGGGCTAGTCGATGGCATTCTTTCCCTAGAACAGGGCTGACTTCCATCAGTCTGGTTAGAGATACATCTCCCACTTCAGTTAGGTAGGCCCTGAACATGTCCTGCACCATTCTTGCGTTGGTACCCAAAATTATTGGGGCGCACATTGTTTTCTTCATGGAGCATACAAGAGCTTCCAATTCCATAGGGCAGATCATTCCTGTGTTTAACTGTGGGATTGTTATTGTCACTCTTATACATCCCTCTACAGGCTGGGCCTGAGATCCCACTCCCCACAACTGCAACTCTCCTGCTGGCTCCAGGGGAATATGTTTTAGATGATGGTCATAGAAGTCTCTATTAATGATGGTGACCTGGGATCCAGTATCTAACAAGGCCGAGGCATGAATATCTTCTATTTGTAACTGTATCAGAGATTTGGGCCCGATCTTGGCCCCCACAGATAATATGGGTGTGGTTCTTTTTCCTCTTTTCCTGAAAGGACTGGTAGCTTGAGCCTCCTCCAGCTCAATAGCTAGCACATCCACTTCTGTATCTGATGAATTAGTGGGACACTCCCGCTTGAAATGCCCTGATTTTCCACACTTAAAACAGTTCCCTCGGGGGGACTGTTCCTCTGGGAATAACCTTCCTGTGGTCTCCCTGCGGTGCTGCCTCCTGGTAGGAGAATAATCTGTTCTTCTTGGCGATGACTTAGACAATAATTCTAATTCAGCTACCTTTTTTTTAAGGACGAACAGTTCCATATCCTCTTTATCTGCAGCTTTAGAAGAATTTCCTTTTTGTGGAGGAGATGGGGACATTTGGTTCTCCAGTATTTTTGCTTTTCGGATCAGTGTGGAATAGGACAAGACTTGATCATCCAACTTAACTCTTAACATGATCATGACTGGATCATTGCTAAGGCCTCCCTTCTGAATTTGTTTGGATAGTCGAGCATCCAACTCAGATGCAGTGACTGCTCCATTATGAAACAGTTTTCCCAGTGACAATTGTAATCGATTGATATAGTCTGAAGCTTTCTCATGTTCCTTCTGTTTAGTGGCTAGGAACTTGATTAATAGATCATCAGAGTCCTCAGATTTTCCATACGCATCCTGCAAAACTTTCAGATAATCTTGTGCGGTAGCTTGTTCATTCACTCCCCTAAACAGCCTTATCATATTTGTAGCTGGGAAACGAAGACTCTCCATTATCCGTTGTTTTTTTATGTTATCCGTACAAGACCATTCTTCCAATAATTGTACAGCATTATCCTTCCAGGCCTTAAAGGGCTCCTCCCCGGCAGGAACAGGTTGATTCCCAGAAAACACTTTCAGCTTACGGTAACTGTGGGTATGGGTAGCTGTTACTATGGCTTCTGAGAGTTTTTGCAGTATTTCAGATATGTTACTCTCACCTGAACTTGTGGTTCTCAATAGGGAATCGCCTGGTTTTGGGGATGTTGGAGATGAGGGAACCACTAGATCTGGGGTCTTAGGGGCAGTTGTCCCTTGCACACTGGAAAAGTAGACATTTCGTTTGGGGATGGCCCCAGTCTCTACAGGGGTAACCGGTAATCTCCTGGGGGGTTTCTCTGACAAAGGGGACAGAATCTGGGAATAACTTGATACATTAAAGTCTCTTTGGCCTATAGTGGAGGGTTGCTGCAGTGTAACCCCTTCCTCCTTATCAGGGAGAGCGTACACTAAGCGACATCCTTCAGGAGCTGTTTCAAGAAGGTATAGACATGTAGGCCTATGACGGCCTCTCAAATCTGCATGGGAATATACTAACATGTAAGTTTGACCGTATGAATCATGCAGGATGTCTCTGATGGTAGCCATCTCTATTCCCAGTATAATCTCTACGCACTTGGTGACATGTTTTATCTCACTATAGGGAGGTACCTGGCATATCATCACTGCATGATGCAATGGTACCTTCTGTTGCTGGGCCCAATCTGTTACAAATGGGAGTGTGGGCCGGGGAATTAACGGATCCTTACTGGGTGTACCCCAATTTATCTCAGCAGTACCACCAAATGTAACGGGGTTTGGCCTAGGCCCACAATTACCCCTGTGGGTCTTTACCCCAGCTACCTCCATGTGCTCTGCAGGCTGATCCTGAGTCTCCGCTACCTGGGAGTTGGGGTACATGACTGTGGCAGTGCCTCCACCTGACTGGGCATCCAGGGCAAGAATGGGTTTCCCAGACAGGAACATAATAAATAACTACAACACACACAGTAATAACAGTAAAACAGTATGAACATGTATTAAAGGATTATGGTAAATAAAAATAAGGCAAGAAATACAGTGGCTAACTAACACACCGACTCTCTCTAACCAGGCCCAGCACCCTCCCAAACCACCTGCGAACCCACCCTCAGGCTTCACCCTAATGGCTGATGGGTACCAGTTGGTGCACATAAATGTTGGGGCCCTTTAAGGTAATCCACATGCATTTAAACAGTTGCAGCTCATAGGAAACTGCAATCCACAGGAAGAGCTGTTTATAAGTTTATGTGATGGACAGAATGCCCTGTCAGTATGACAAGGAGAGAGGATACTTCTTACCACTGACAGGATTCTGCACAGGCTGAAAGAAAACTCCAAGGTCTGCCAGTCATTTACTTTGTCTGCATTCTTCTCCACAGCTCTCTAACAGGGACAGACTGCAGCTGGCAGCATACACTAAATCAGCAGAGGGATGCTGTTACTTTACAAGATGAAGTCTGCAGCTCTCACACAGCCAGGCCTCACACACACCTTCACTGCTCTGACATGTCTGTTTCCTCCTGTGTCTTACACTCTTCTTTCAGTTTCACTTGATCACATGACCAACCAGTCTAATAGTTGCCTAGGCAACTTCTCCTGCAGACTGTATACAGGTGTAAATGTTCAACAGGAAGGGCTACACAAGCAAAGCACAATAATGAAATGTTCTAACACATTTGAGTGTTTTTGGGTTTTTTTGCACTTTTGTGTAATTTTTTAAAAAAATTACCTTTACAAGGGGCTACATATAAATGTGCAGCTGAAGTTGTTAACATGGAAAATTAAGTTGCCTGTGTTGTTATTTCCTATAATGTTACCTAAGCAACAAATACGTTTAAGCAGCTATGACAATTTGTCAGGGAAAGTTTTGGCAGCTAAGTTACCATGTCAGGGATACAGATGGGCGAATGTGCTAAAAGTATAATTTTTTTGGTAGTACAAATAGTCCTGAGGACATTCGTTTTGGACACTCGAAAGTTAATAAGAATGAAAATTCATTAAAATTTTGTAATCAAAGCTACTTTCATTTTCGATTGCTCATAAATAAATCGAATAACCACATTTGAAATTTCAATTGTAACATTCGATTTAACAAATACTATTCAGTCGTTCAATAGTTCATTTGGTAGGGAATTTATGGCTAGATTTAGAGTTTGGCGTTAGCTGTCAAAACCAGTGTTAGAGGCTCCTAACGCTGGTTTTGGGCTACCGCTGGTATTTAGAGTCAGTCAGGAAAGGGTCTAACGCTCACTTTGCAGCCGCGACTTTTCCATACCGCAGATCCCCTTACGTCATTTGCGTATCCTATCTTTTCAATGGGATCTTTCTAACGCCGGTATTTAGAGTCGTGGCTGAAGTGAGCGTTAGAAATCTAACGACAAAACTCCAGCCGCAGAAAAAAGTCAGTAGTTAAGAGCTTTTTGGGCTAACGCCGGTTTATAAAGCTCTTAACTACTGTGCTCTAAAGTACACTAACACCCATAAACTACCTATGTACCCCTAAACCGAGGCCCCCCCACATCGCCGCCATTCTATTAAAAATGTTTAACCCCTAATCTGCCGACCGCACACTGCCGCCACCTACGTTATCCCTATGTACCCCTAATCTGCTGACCCTAATACCGCCGACACCTACATAATATTTATTAACCCCTAATCTGCCCCCCTCAACGTCGCCTACACTTATTAACCCCTAATCTGCCGACCGGACCACACCGCTACTCTAATAAATGTATTAACCCCTAAAGCTAAGTCTAACCCTAACCCTAACACCCCCCTAAGTTAAATATAATTTAAATCTAACAAAATAAATTAACTATTATTAAATAAATTATTCCTATTTAAAGCTAAATACTTACCTGTAAAATAAACCCTAATATATCTACAATATAAATTATAATTATATTGTAGCTATTTTAGGATTAATATTTATTTTACAGGCAACTTTGTATTTATTTTAACCAGGTACAATAGCTATTAAATAGTTAATAACTATTTAATAGCTACCTAGTTAAAATAATTACAAAATTACCTGTAAAATAAATCCTAACCTAAGTTACAATTAAACCTAACACTACACTAGCAATGAATTAATTAAATAAAATACCTACAACTATCTACAATTAAACCTAACACTACACTATCAATAAATAAATTAAATAAAATACCTACAAATAAATACAATTAAATAAACTAACTAAAGTACAAAAAATAAAAAAGAACTAAGTTACAAAAAATAAAAAAATATTTACAAACATTAGAAAAATATTACAACAATGTTAAACTAATTACACCTACTCTAAGCCCCCTAATAAAATAACAAAGACCCCCAAAATAAAAAAATGCCCTACCCTATTCTAAAATTAAAATAGAAAAGCTCTTTTACCTTACCAGCCCTTAAAAGGGCCATTTGCAGGGCATGCCCCAAAGAATTCAGCTCTTTTGCCTGGAGAAAAAAAACATACAATACCCCCCCAACATTACAACCCACAACCCACATACCCCTAATCTAACCCAAACCCCACTTAAATAAACCTAACACTAAGCCCCTGAAGATCTTCCTACCTTATCTTCACCACACCGGGTATCACACCGATCCGTCCTGGCTCCGATGTCTTGATCCAAGCCCAAGCGGGGGGCTGAAGACATCCATCCTCCGGCTGAAGTCTTGATCCAAGCGGGCAGAAGAGGACATCCGGACCGGCAAACATCTTCATCCAAGCCGCATCTTCTATGTTCTTCCTTCCGATGACGACCGGCTCCATCTTGAAGACCTCCAGTGCGGATCCATCCTTTTCTTCCGACGACTAGACGACGAATGAAGGTTCCTTTAAGGGACGTCATCCAAGATGGCGTCCCTCGAATTCCGATTGGCTGATAGGATTCTATCAGCCAATCGGAATTAAGGTAGGAAAAATCTGGAATCAGCCAATCAGATTCAAGTTCAATCCGATTGGCTGATCCAATCAGTCAATCAGATTGAGCTCGCATTCTATTGGCTGTTCCAATCAGCCAATAGAATGCGAGCTCAATCTGATTGGCTGATCGGATCAGCCAATCGGATTGAACTTGAATCTGATTGGCTGATTCCATCAGCCAATCAGATTTTTCCTACCTTAATTCGAGGGACGCCATCTTGGATGACATCCCTTAAAGGAACCGTCATTCATCGGGAAGTCGTCGGTGAAGATGGATGTTCCGCGTTGGCGGGATGAACTACATGGATCCGGAAGAAAGAAGATTAAAGATGCCGCTTGATAGAAGACTTCAGTCGGATCATGGACCTCTTCAGCTCCCGCTTGGATGAAGACTTCAGCCGGATCATGGACATCTTCAGCCCCCCGCTTGGGCTTGGATCGATCGGTGAACCCGGCGTGGTGAAGACAAGGTAGGGAGATCTTCAGGGGGGTAGTGTTAGGTTTATTTAAGGGGGGTTTGGGTTAGATTAGGGGTATGTGGGTGGTGGGTTGTAATGTTGGGGGGGTATTGCATTTTTTTTTTTACAGGCTGAATTCTTTGGGGCATGCCCCGCAAAGGGCCCTTTTCAGGGCTGGTAAGGTAAAAGAGCTTTTCTATTTTAATTTTAGAATAGGGTAGGGCATTTTTTTATTTTGGGAGTCTTTGTTATTTTATTAGGGGGCTTAGAGTAGGTGTAATTAGTTTAAAATTGTTGTAATATTTTTCTAATGTTTGTAAACATTTTTTTATTTTTTGTAACTTAGTTCTTTTTTATTTTTTGTACTTTAGTTAGTTTATTTCATTGTATTTATTTGTAGGTATTGTATTTAATTAATTAATTTATTGACTAGTGTAGTGTTAGGTTTAATTGTAGATAATTGTAGGTATTTTATTTAATTAATTTATTGATAGTGTAGTGTTAGGTTTAATTGTAACTTAGGTTAGGATTTATTTTACAGGTAATTTTGTAATTATTTTAACTAGGTAACTATTAAATAGTTCTTAACTATTTAATAGCTATTGTACCTGGTTAAAATAAATACAAAGTTGCCTGTAAAATAAATATAAATCCTAAAATAGCTACAATATAATTATAATTTATATTGTATCTATATTAGGGTTTATTTTACAGGTAAGTATTTAGCTTTAAATAGGATTAATTTATTTAATAAGAGTTAATTTATTTTGCTAGATTTAAATTATATTTAATTTAGGGGGGTGTTAGGATTAGGGTTAGACTTAGCTTTAGGGTTTAATACATTTATTAGAGTAGCGGTGAAGTCCGGTCGGCAGATTAGGGGTTAATAATTGTAGATAGGTGGGGCGACGTTGGGGGTGGCAGATTATGGGTTAATAAATATAATATAGGGATCGGCTGTGTTAGGGGCAGCAGATTAGGGGTACATAGGTATAATGTAGGTTGCGGCGGTGTACGGAGCGGCAGATTAGGGGTTAATAATAATATACAGGGGTTAGCGATAGCGGGGGCGGCAGATTAGAGGTTAATAAGAGTAAGGTTAGGGGTGTTTAGACTCGGGGTACATGTTAGAGTGTTAGGTGCAGACTTAGGAAGTGTTTCCCCATAGGAAACAATGGGGCTGCGTTAGGAGCTGAACTCTGCTTTTTTGCATGTGTTAGATTTTTTTTCAGCTCAAACTGCCCCATTATTTCCTATGGGGGAATCATGCACGAGCACGTTTCTGAAGCTGGCCGCGTCCGTAAGCACCGCTGGTGTTTAGAGTTGAAGTGGCGGTAAATTATGCTCTATGCTCCCTTTTTGGAGCCTAGCGCACTGAAAACGCAGCCATTCTGTGAACTCTAAATACCAGCGGTATTTAAAAGGTGCGGGGGAAAAAAAGCATGCGTAGCTAACGCACCCCTTTGGCCGCAGAACTCTAAATCTAGCCGTTAGTAAATTAATACATAATAGATACAAATATATCAATTTGAATGTTTCTATTACGAATATTGCATAATCCGAATATTACATTTAAAGAGAGCATTAGAAATACTATTACAAATATATAGATTCAAATTTTTCTAATTCGAATATTTTATTATTAGAATATTACATTTTAAGAAACCATTAGAAATACTATTACATAAAATGATTGTTAGAATTTTGTGCAAATATTCGAAAATTGAAATGAATGAATGTGTTAAAATTTGTTTAAATTTTAAAATGTTGCAAAACATTCGCCTATCCCTAGTCAGTGTAGGGAATTTCAGCTGCCTGCTAACTGCAGAGACTAGTTTGTTGCTGAGGTAACCATGTGCAGGAGTAATAATCTACTACACTTATATCATGGGCAGCTTCTGGTTTATTTTTGTATTCCTAAACTTTATTTCTGCTAATACAATACTGACAACTGCTTCCTACTTTGCTTTGTGCAGTATAATATCCACAGTTATCACTATTACAGCCTGTGATGTCTGCCTGCTGGGGCTCTGCACATCTACGACATAGGGGGCGTAGAAAAAGAGTGAGCTCTGCGGGAATTAAAAAATATTGTTTTGAATAAAATAATAAGGGTGAAAAATTTGGTTCAGCCTAATTGTCCTAAACTGATTTTCGGTAAATTAGTTTCTCTGAAAATTTGTTGTCTGTACTCTTTGGTATTCGTTTAGTTATAAACGGAATATTCGATAAACATTTACATTTGTTTTCCTTGAACAAATGTAAATGCTCCTTTACACTTACATTTAGCGCCCTGGAGAGCTGCCCTAACCCACTCCTCTTCTTCACAGAGCTCTTACCACGTAAATAGGAGGCTTAGCGAGGCAGCCCCCAGGGCCTGCGCTACTAGAGCTTCTTCTGGGAGCTGCCGCATAAGCCTCCTATTAGCGCTGCTGAGGCTGTGTCAAGAAGAGGCGCAGGTACCAGCTTGCTAAAGGTAAGCATTTAACCATTTAAAGTAAACCGATGAATACTGATTCATTTTATCAGTTTTTATTTATTTTCTTTACATTTAGATATCCATGTTTTGTTAACGAATTAGCTTTTGTTACAAAACAAATGCACATTTCTAGTTATTATATTTTAGTTGAGTATAAGTCTTATAACTGTTTTACACTTTTTAATTAATTAATAACCAAGAAAATGATTATGTTTATTTACATTTTAAATGAATATATGCAGAACTGAAAGAGTTTAAACAAAGCCAAGAGAATGGTGAAGATGTGTTACATAGTCACCAAGGGGCCGATTTAACAAGCCCCGTATTCAGCCTAATATATCTGTTTCTGCGTGAGCCTTCAGGCTCGCCGGAAATAGGAGTTAAGAAGCAGTGGTGCTCCTTAACTCGTCCACCACCTCTAATTTGGCGGACAGCAATCCGCCAGATTGCATACGATCGGGTTGATTGACACCCCCTGCTAGCGGCCGATTGGCCGTGAATCACGGCATTGCACTAGCATTTCTAGTAAAATGCTTGTGCAATGATAAATGCCGACAGCGTATGCTGTCAGCATTTATCGATGTATGGCGGACATGAACGCTACAGCGGATCATGTCCATCCGCACATTAGTAAATCGGACCCAAGTGTCAAAAATGGGGTTTTTTTTCTTGCGAAAAGTAAGGATAGATATAGTGCTATTTTGTTGAATTACAAACTGTAGTTAAAATTGTTTTTTTTCGGGGGTTTTATATCATTTGATTTACGCAATATGCCTACCACTTTGAAGATGCTAAATATTTTTTATTGTGAAACAAACAGGAATTAAGACAAAAAAAAACTTGAGCGTGCATAACTATTCCCCCCCCTCAAAGTCAATACTTTGTAGAGCCATCCTTTGCAGCAATTACAGCTACAGCTGCAAGTCTCTTGGGTTACATCTCTATAAGCTTGACACATCTAGCCACTGGGATTTTTGCCCACTCTTCAAGGCAAAACTGATCCAGCTACTTCAAATGGCTTTGACTAGGCCATTTCAAGACATTTAAATATTTCCCCTTAAACCACCTTCATTCCAGTCTTAATTCTCTGGAAGACTGAAACAGGTTTCCCTCAAGAATTTCCATGTATTTAGTGCCATCCATTATTCCACAATTCTGGCCAGTTTGCCAGTCCCTGCCGATGAAAAACATCCTCACAGCAAGATGCTGCCTACCACCATGCTTCACTGTGGGGATGGTGTTTTTTGGGTGATGAGAGGTGTTGGGTTTGTGCCAGACATAGCATTTTCCTTGATGGTCTTCTTCCATATGTTTAGGGAGTTTGAACAGCAAACGTGTTTTCCATGAAGCCCAACTCTTTGGAGTGTACAGCTTAAAGTGGTTCTATGGACAGATACGCCAATCTCCGCTGTGCAGCTTTGCATCTCCCTCAGGGTTATCTTTGGTCTCTTTGTTGCCTCTCTGATTAATGCCCTCCTTGCCTGGTCTGTGAGTTTCGGTGGGCGGCCCTCTCTTGGCAAGTTTGTTGCGGTGTCATATTCTTACAATTTTTTAATAATAGATTTAATAGCGCTTCCTGGGATGTTGAAAGTTTCAGATATTTTTTATAACCCAACCATGATCTGTACTTCTCCACATTTTTGTCCCTGACCTGTTTGGAGGGCTCCTTGGTCTTCATGGTGCTGCTTGCTTAGTGGTGTTGCTCTGGGGCCTTTTAGAATAGGTGAATATATACTGAGATCATGGAAAACTAAGATTGCACACATGTGGACTTTATTTAACTAATTGTGTTACTTCAGCAGTTAATTGGCAGCACCCGGTCTTATTTAGGGACTTTATAGCAAAGGGGGTGAATACATATGCACGCACCACTTTTTTGTTTTTTATTTACTTCACCATTTCGGACAATTTTGTGTATGTGTATTACATGTAATCCAAATAAAAATCCATTTTAATTTCAGGTTGTAATGCAACAAAATAGGAAAAATGGCACTGTAACCAGAGTTAGGTTAAGGTCAAGGGTTTGGGTTTAGGAGATTTCTTGAGTGGTTAAAGCAGAAGTGGACTTTGCAATTTTTGGATGCTGGGAAAAAGTTAACACCCTACAGCCTTTGCTGCTTATTGGCTGTAGTGTGCCTTGTTACAACTGTGGTTGGGTAGTTGCCTTGTTTTGGTCTCTGCATGCCAATAAGTTAGATGTTGTGAAACTCCTGATCTCATTTGAGCAGGGGAGGGTTTCTAGAATGGGTGTGGCTTTATCATGCTCTTGGTGGGATTTATATTTTTGTATAAGGACAATCACTACTGGTGGGATTCATTTTTATGTTTCTTAATGACGTTTTGAACAGATGTTTTTGTTGATTGTTTAATAAAAATACTTTTTCCCCTTTACACCACAAAAATTGTGAAAGGGCTGTTTTTTTATTTAATAACTTAATGCACAACTTAGGATCTACATTTATGTATTACTAGTTGTAAGGATTCCAGTCCTGCTTTTACTTTTTGCCTCAACTTACCTTCCTCACCTGTACTTAAGGCATCACCCCGCCCCAAACAAGTGCTTAGTTGTTGAGTATTGTTTGCTGAAACCAGTGCTCTCTTTCTTGTAAGCTATATACTTATCAAAAGAAGTTTTACTTCTACTACTTTAACATTTGGATTTACAAATACCAGCTGCAGTTTGGTCACAAAGGGACTAATAACAACTAGTCTCATTCATCCTGAAGATTGCTATTCCAAGAAGTATTAAGTTATTCAACTCCTCATCTCTACAGGAATTGCTATCTAATTTCCAACAGGAGGATTCTACCAACTACTACTACGGTATTAGTATCAAATCTAATTTACCTTGGATGCCTTAGGTAACGGCTAATTACAAATTTCATGTTTCCTTTTTGAACTTTTGTAAACTGACTTTGTCTCTCAGAAATTACTTTGCTTGCAACAAATGTTTTATTTAATTCTATGAACTTCCTTTGAATACATTCTCATACCGGACAGTAACGGACTTTATGTGACGTCACACAGCTTCATACATCTCAGCGTGCCATACAGCTCCTTACAACTCAGCGTGTCTCACAGCTCCTTTTACAATCACTAGTCTGTGTTCAGATTGCCACGCTGCAAGCCTTACTCTGTGTGCTGTGTCTCGCAGCAGGTCACGCCCCTGTCAGCAGCTGCAGTCTGTGTGTCTCACATCTCTCATGCCTCAGTGATTATTACAATGAACACTATCTCTCACATTTGGGTTTGAGCACAATTATTGTCAAAAGTTGTTATTAATAATAATACTTATTTTCAGCCTCTAAATATTTATATGGTATAACGATATAATATAACCATATAAAGACTTACTACCATTACTTATAAAAAATCACTCTGAATAAAACAGTCTATGCTGATATAATAGCCTGTATTTCAGTTGTGAAACAAATATAATTTATTTAGACTCTGCAGTTGTGATTCAAATAACCAAGGAACCTGATATATCAGTAACTATTACAGAAAGTTCATTCGCAATTTTTCTAAAATTGCAAAACCTCTGACTAAATTAACTAGTGCTAATTGCTCTTTCCAGTGGACTAAAGAACAGGATGATGCGTTCAACTTCCTAAAGAATTCCTTTTCATCTGCCCCCATTCTGAAATATCCTGATCCAAACCTTCAATATACTCTAGAGGTGGATTCTTCAGATTATGCTCTTGGCGCTGTCCTCTCCCAAAGACAGTCTCCTACAGAACCACTACACCCAGTTGGGTTCTATTCAAAGATTATGACTCCAGCAGAGATCAATTATTCCATTGGGGACAAGGAACTTCTAGCCATTAAAAGAGCCTTCGAATTCTGGAGACATCTCCTTGAAGGTACCTCCCTACCTATAGTGATTTATACGGATCACCGGAATTTGGAATATCTACAAAATAATAAAACTTTATCTGGACGTCAAGTGAGATGGAGTCTCTACTTTAGTCGTTTCAATTTCCAAATCATGTACAGGCCGGGTTCAAAAAATGGGAAGGCAGATGCACTCTCTCGACGAGATCCAAGACCTATACAGGAAGACTCTCCTACTAGCATTCTTCCCCCTACTCGATTCCTTGCTATCCTATCTCAACAGGATAAGGAATACCAATCTGATCTTTCTTCAGAAGACCAAACCCTACTAGATAGCCTAACCCTCCAGGATGGTTTTTACTTCCATGGTTCTAAACTTTATATTCCAGAACGTTTCAGACAGAAAATAATCAAAGATCATCATGACCCTCCACTAATTGGTCATCCAGGAATCAAACGTACACATGAGCTCATCTCCAGAAGTTACTGGTGGCCATCGATGAAAACCAGTATAAAGGAATATATACAACATTGTACAACCTGTACAGTATCAAAACCAGAAAGGAGACCTCCCTATGGCTATTTAATTCCTTTGGAAGTACCGGAATCTCCTTGGTCTCATTTGGGAATGGATTTTATAGTTGATCTACCACCTAGTTCTGGACAAACCACCATTTTAGTTGTTACCGATCATTTTACTAAAATGGCACATTTTATTCCTTTTCATAAGTTACCCACTTCCATTGAAACAGCATATTTATTTCTAAACCACATTGTACGATACCACGGGTTACCATCCATTTTAACTACTGATAGAGGAACCCAATTCACCTCACGCTTCTGGAAAGCACTCACTAAAGCACTCCAAATCGATCAAAGGTTAAGCACAGCCTTCCACCCTCAGACTAATGGCCAAACTGAGAGACTCAATCAGTGGCTTGAGCAATATCTACGATGCTATTGCTCATATCATCAAAATAAATGGACTTCCTTTCTCTCCATGGCTGAATTTGCCTATAACAATACCATTAACAGCACTACAAATTACTCTCCCTTTTTCGCCAACTATGGTTTTAATCCAAGATTCACTATCCAAACGACTTCTACACATGACTCACCATCTGTTGATGTGCTAACACAAAACATAGCTGAAAATTTCCTACATTTACGAGATAACATCAAACAAGCTCAGGCGTCTCAGAAGAAATTTTATGATTTACGTCGTAGAGCTTCTCCGAAATATTCTATAGGGGACTATGTTTGGTTATCTTCCAAAAACATTAAAATGCACTTACCAAGTAAAAAATTGGCTGGGTTGTTCCTTGGTCCATTCAAAATTCTACACATCATCAATGAAAATGCCGTCAGGCTTGATCTACCTGATTCTTTATGTGTAGTGTGATAGGAGCGCCTAAAGGTGGATTCCTGCTGCTAAAAAAGTTCTTCCCTCAAAGAGAACTAAATGGTGGATAAGAAGAAAAAATGGATTCCTGCTGCTAAAAAAGTTCTTCCCTCAAAGAGAACTAAATCCACCCAACTTTCCATGTATCATTATTGAAACCCTACTTGGGAGATAAACCTGATGTACCTCTTCTACCCCCTTCTCCTATTCAATTGGGCACTGATGTCTATGAAGTTTATGATCTTTTGGACTCAAGATTTTATAATGGGGAATTACAGTATCTGGTCCGATGGAAAGGGTTCGCTCCAGAGGATGATACTTGGGAACCTCATGCACACATTAATGCTCCAAAGCTTATTGCTCGTTTTCATAGAAGATATCCAAACAGACCTAAATTCCAACCCGTGGTCGGCTTGCTTGAGGGGGGGGATCTGTAAGGATTCCAGTCCTGCTTTTACTTTTTGCCTCAACTTACCTTCCTCACCTGTACTTAAGGCATCACCCCGCCCCAAACAAGTGCTTAGTTGTTGAGTATTGTTTGCTGAAACCAGTGCTCTCTTTCTTGTAAGCTATATACTTATCAAAAGAAGTTTTACTTCTACTACTTTAACATTTGGATTTACAAATACCAGCTGCAGTTTGGTCACAAAGGGACTAATAACAACTAGTCTCATTCATCCTGAAGATTGCTATTCCAAGAAGTATTAAGTTATTCAACTCCTCATCTCTACAGGAATTGCTATCTAATTTCCAACAGGAGGATTCTACCAACTACTACTACGGTATTAGTATCAAATCTAATTTACCTTGGATGCCTTAGGTAACGGCTAATTACAAATTTCATGTTTCCTTTTTGAACTTTTGTAAACTGACTTTGTCTCTCAGAAATTACTTTGCTTGCAACAAATGTTTTATTTAATTCTATGAACTTCCTTTGAATACATTCTCATACCGGACAGTAACGGACTTTATGTGACGTCACACAGCTTCATACATCTCAGCGTGCCATACAGCTCCTTACAACTCAGCGTGTCTCACAGCTCCTTTTACAATCACTAGTCTGTGTTCAGATTGCCACGCTGCAAGCCTTACTCTGTGTGCTGTGTCTCGCAGCAGGTCACGCCCCTGTCAGCAGCTGCAGTCTGTGTGTCTCACATCTCTCATGCCTCAGTGATTATTACAATGAACACTATCTCTCACATTTGGGTTTGAGCACAATTATTGTCAAAAGTTGTTATTAATAATAATACTTATTTTCAGCCTCTAAATATTTATATGGTATAACGATATAATATAACCATATAAAGACTTACTACCATTACTTATAAAAATCACTCTGAATAAAACAGTCTATGCTGATATAATAGCCTGTATTTCAGTTGTGAAACAAATATAATTTATTTAGACTCTGCAGTTGTGATTCAAATAACCAAGGAACCTGATACTAGTATATGCTTTGTTTGGTCCATTTCTGTAATAATTCCCCCTGTATAATAAGCAGATACACTTTTGTCATTTAAAACCATCTGTACTGTACAATCTCTGCAAAATATTTTACTTTACCTGATGAAGAGATCGTAATATAAAGAGCTTTTTGCTAATATAAGTGAGCTGGAAACTACTATAAATAATCATCTAACTGACATTAAATAATGCTGTTAATTAACTTGGCAAATAAAATAATGTCTCATCTTTCAAAAGCTTTTAAGTACTATATTTTAAAGAATGCACTGGCAATGCCATAATCGTTCTCTCATTAGGACAACCAGTAAATGAATATTTATATGAAATGGATGTACTCATTAAATTATATTTTATATCTAATAAATCTAATACATGTGTCAGTTTCTAACTTTATATAGCACTTTACTGCAGTTTTCTCCAATTTATAAGGTTCCAAGATTTAGAAAGAACAAAAAGAACATTTTATACAGGTGAAAAAGTAAACAAAATGCAAAATTATATATTGCATAATGCATACATCATTACATAGCACATCTTTAGAGGCCTAGAAACAAATATATATACAGTGGGAAAGAGAATGCCAGAGAAATATTAAAGTATTTGTTTATAGTGATGTTGCGAATTGCTCACCGGCGAATAGTTCCCGGCAAACATAGCTTGTTCGCCTTCGCAGCGGCGGGCGAATATATGCAATGTTCGATCCGCCCCTATTCGTCATCATTGAGTAAACTTTGACCCTGTATCTCACAGTCTGCAGACACATTTCAGCCAATCAGCAGCAGACACTCCCTCCCAGACCCTCCCAGCTCCTGGACAGCAGCCATTTTAGATTCATTCGGAAGCTGCATTGTTAGTGAGAGGAGGGACAGTGTAGCTGCTGCTGATTTCATAGGGAAATTGATAGCTAGGCTAGTGTATTCAGTGTCCACTACAGTCCTGAAGGACTCATCTGATCTCTGCTGTAAGGACAGCACCCTAAAAAGCCCTTTTTAGGGCTAGAACATATTTTTTTTGCCTGTGTAATTTTGACTTTGAAACATCAGTATGCTAGTGTAATCTAATTACAGTTGCCTGCCTGCAGTGCCACCACTCATATCTGTTGTAAAAGTAGTGTACATTTAAAAAAAAAAAAAAACTTTTTTGACTGTGAAACATCAGTCTGCTAGTGTAATCTAATAGCAGTTGCCTGCCTGCCAGCGTGTGTGCTAGGCCCACTTGCCAACTAGTGCCACCACTCATATCTGTTGTAACAGTAGTGTAAATTTAATTAAAAAAAAACTTTTTTGACTGTGAAACATCAGTCTGCTAGTGTAATCTAATTGCAGTTGCCTGCCTGCCAGCATGTGTGCCAGGCCCACTTGCTAAGTGCCACCACTCATATCTGTTGTAACAGTAGTGTAATTTAAAAAAAAAAAAATTTTGACTGTGAAACATCAGTCTGCTAGTGTAATCTAATTGCAGTTGCCTGCCTGCCAGCGTGTGTGCCAGGCCCACTTGCCAACTAGTGCCACCACTCATATCTGTTGTAAAAGTAGTGTAAATTTTAAAAAAAAACTTTTTTGACTGTGAAACATCAGTCTGCTAGTGTAATCTAATTGCAGTTGCCTGCCTGCCAGCGTGTGTGCCAGGCCCACTTGCCAACTAGTGCCACCACTCATATCTGTTGTAACAGTAGTGTAAATTTAAAAAAAAAAAGCTTTTTTGACTGTGAAACATCAGTCTGCTAGTGTAATCTAATAGCAGTTGCCTGCCTGCCAGCGTGTGTGCCAGGCCCACTTGCCAACTAGTGCCACCACTCATATCTGTTGCAACAGTAGTGTAAATTTAAAAAAAAACTTTTTTGACTGTGAAACATCAGTCTGCTAGTGTAATCTAATTGCAGTTGCCTGCCTGCCAGCGTGTGTGCCAGGCCCATTTGCCAACTAGTGCTACCACTCATATCTGTTGTAACAGTAGTGTAAATTTTTCAAAAAAAACTTTTTTGACTGTGAAACATCAGTCTGCTAGTGTAATCTAATTGCAGTTGCCTGCCTGCCAGCGTGTGTGCCAGGCCCACTTGCCAACTAGTGCCACCACTCATATCTGTTGCAACAGTAGTGTAAATTTAAAAAAAAAACTTTTTTGACTGTGAAACATCAGTCTGCTAGTGTAATCTAATTGCAGTTGCCTGCCTGCCAGCGTGTGTGCCAGGCCCATTTGCCAACTAGTGCTACCACTCATATCTGTTGTAACAGTAGTGTAAATTTTTTAAAAAAAGCTTTTTTGACTGTGAAACATCAGTCTGCTAGTGTAATCTAATTGCAGTTGCCTGCCTGCTAGCGTGTGTGCCAGGCCCACTTGCCCAGTGCCACCACTCATATCTGTTGTAACAGTAGTGTAAATTTAAAAAAAAGCTTTTTTGACTGTGAAACATCAGTCTGCTAGTGTAATCTAATTGCAGTTGCCTGCCTGCCAGCGTGTGTGCCAGGCCCACTTGCCAACTAGTGCCACCACTCATATCTGTTTTAACAGTAGTGTAAATTTTTAAAAAAAAAACTTTTTTGACTGTGAAACATTAGTCTGCTAGTGTAATCTAATAGCAGTTGCCTGCCTGCCAGCGTGTGTGCTAGGCCCACTTGCCAACTAGTGCCACCACTCATATCTGTTGTAAAAGTAGTGTAAATTTAAAAAAAAAAACTTTTTTGACTGTGAAACATCAGTCTGCTAGTGTAATCTAATTGCAGTTGCCTGCCTGCCAGCGTGTGTGCCAGGCCCACTTGCCAACTAGTGCCACCACTCATATCTGTTGTAACAGTAGTGTAAATTTTAAAAAAAAAAACTTTTTTGACTGTGAAACATCAGTCTGCTAGTGTAATCTAATAGCAGTTGCCTGCCTGCCTGCCAGCATGTGTACCAGGCCCACTTGCCAACTAGTGCCACCACTCATATCTGTTGTAACAGTAGTGTAAATTTTAAAAAAAAACTTTTTTGACTGTGAAACATCAGTCTGCTAGTGTAATCTAATTGCAGTTGCCTGCCTGCCTGCCAGCGTGTGTGCCAGGCCCACTTGCCAACTAGTGCCACCATTCATATCTGTTGTAACAGTAGTGTCAATTTAAAAAAAAAAAAGTTTTTTGACTGTGAAACATCAGTCTGCTAGTGTAATCTAATTGCAGTTGCCTGTCTGCCAGCGTGTGTGCCAGGCCCATTTGCCAACTAGTGCCACCACTCATATCTGTTGTAACAGTAGTGTAAATTTAAAAAAAAAACACTTTTTAGACTGTTAAACATCAGTCTGCTTGTGTAATCTTATTGCAGTTGCCTGCTTGCCAGCGTGTGTGCCAGGCTCACAGTGTATACTGTGCCCACTTGCCCAGTGCCACCACTCATATCTTGTTTAATAGTAGTGTAAGTGTACATTTAAAAAAAAATGACAGGCAGAGGCAGGCCACCCCGCAGGTGCCGTCGTGGTGCTGTGATTCCCTTTGACCCTACAATAATGCCCAGTGTTCAGAGGCCACGTACCATGAACGTGAAAAGTTCTGAGGAGGACCTAGTTGAATGGCTAACACAGGACACCCAATCTTCTTCAGCTTCTGCTCGGAAGCTTGACGCACCATCCACCTCCAGCTTAGCTTTGGGCACCTCTCAAGTGACCACTCACCCGCCTGCCGCCACCACCAACACTAGCACCACAGCCGCTTCACTTTATCTGTCAGAGGAGTTATTGACACATCAGTTTGAAGAAATGAGTGATGCGCAACCATCATTGACAGAGGATGTAGATAACAGTGATATGTCTCAGTCAGGCAGCATTACAGACATGGACGTACGGTGTGATGATGATGATGTTGTACCCGCTGCTGCTTCCTTTGTTGATTTGTCAGATACAAGTGAAGCGGTTGATTATGATGCGTCCGTGGATGTCACGTGGATGCCCGCTAGAAGAGAAGAAGAAGAGTGGAAAAGTTCAGATGGGGAGACAGAGAGGAGGAGGAGAAGACGATTTGGAAGCAGGGGGAGGTCATCGCAAGGAGCTAGTGGCACAGTCAGACAGCATGCATCGGCACCCGGGGTCAGCCAGACAGCATGCCAATCAACGCATGCTGTTGCCACCACCAGAATGCCATCATCGCAGGGCTCAGCAGTGTGGCATTTTTTTGTGTGTCTGCCTCTGACAACAGCGATGCCATTTGGAACCTGTGCCAAAAGAAACTGAGTCGTGGGAAGTCCAACACCCACCTAGGTACAACTGCTTTGCGAAGACACATGATCTCACATCACAAACGCCGATGGGATGAACACATGAGTAGAAGCAGCACACAAACTCAAAGCCGCCATCCTCTTCCTGGTCCAGCATCTTCAGCCACGTCAACCACTGCTGTCCTCCTTGCCCCCTCTCAACCATCCGCCACTCTGTCTCTCTTCAGTAGCAGTTCCTGCTCATCTGCCCACAGGTGTCTGTCAAGGACATGTTTGAGCGTAAGAAGCCAATGTCCCAAAGTCACCCCCTTGCCCAGCGTCTGACAGCTGGCTTGTCTGAACTCTTAGCCCGCCAGCTTTTACCATACAAGCTGGTGGAGTCTGAGGCGTTCAAAAAATTTGTAGCTATTGGGACACCGCAGTGGAAGGTACCCGGCCGAAATTTCTTTGCACAAAAGGCAATCCCCAACCTGTATTCTATTGTGCGAAAGGAAGTAATGGCATGTCTGGCACACAGTGTTGGGGCAAGGGTCCATCTGACCACTGATAGCTGGTCTGCAAAGCATGGTCAGGGCAGGTATATCACCTACACTGCGCATTGGGTAAACCTTCTGACAGCTGCCAAGCATGGAATGCGTGGCTCTGCAGAGGAGTTGGTGACACCGCCACGACTTGCAGGCAGGCCTGCTGCCACCTCCTCTACTCCTCCTACTCCATCCTCTTCCATAACCTCCTCGGCTGAGTCCTCTTCTGCTGCTGCGTCTTGCTCCACATCAACGGCACTCCCCCAGCTCTGCAGATACTAATCCACATACCGGATTCGGCAGTGTCACTCCGTCTTGGGGTTGACTTGCCTGAAAGCAGAGAATCACACCGGGACAGCACTCCTGTCTGCCCTGAATGCACAGGTGGATCAGTGGCTGACTCCGCACCAACTGGACATCGGCAAAGTGGTTTCTGAAAACGGAAGTAATTTGTTGGCGGCATTGAAATTGGGCAAGTTGACACATGTGCCGTGCATGGCACATGTGTGTAATCTGATCGTACAATGCTTTGTGCATAAGTACCCAGGCTTACAGGACGTCCTGATGCAGGCCAGGAAGGTGTGTGGCCATTTGAATCGTTCCTACACGGCCATGGCGAATTTTGCAGATATCCAGCGGTGAAACAACATGCCAGTGAGGCGCTTGATTTGCGACAGCCCGACACGTTGGAATTCAACACTCCTAATGTTCGACCGCCTGCTCCAACAAGAAAAAGCCGTTAACGAGTATTTGTATGACCGGGGTACTAGGACAGCCTCTGCGGAGCTGGGGATTTTTTTGCCATGTTTCTGGACGCTCATGCGCAATGCCTGTAGGCTCATGCGTCCTTTTGAGGAGGTGACAAACCTAGTCAGTTGCACCGAAGGCACCATCAGCGACATCATACCATTTGTTTTCTTCCTGGAGCGTGCCCTGCGAAGAGTGCTGGATCAGGCCGTAGATGAGCGTGAAGAGGAAGAGTTGTGGTCACCATCACCACCAGAAACAGCCTTATCAGTATCGCTTGCTGGACCAGCGGCAAAGCTGGAAGAGGATTGTGAGGAAGAGGAGTCAGAGGAGGAATGTGGCTTTGAGGAGGAGGAGGAGGAGGAGGAGGAAGACCAACCACAACAGGCATCGCAGGGTGCTCGTTGTCACCTATCTGGTAGTACTGTACCCGTGGTGTTGTACATGGCTGGGGGGAAGAAGATACCTTCAGTGAGATCACTGAGGACAAGGAACGGGACATGAGTAGCTCGGCATCCAACCTTGTGCAAATGGGGTCTTTCATGGTGTGGTGCCTGTTGAGTGACCCTCGTATAAAAAAGCTGAAGGAGAAGGACCTGTACTGGGTATCCACACTACTAGACCCCCGGTATAAGCATAAAGTGTCTGAAATGTTACCAAATTCCCGCAAGTCGGAAAGGATGCAGCAGTTCCAAAATAAATTAAAAAGTATGCTTTACAAAGCGTATAAGGGTGATGTCACAGCACAACGGGAATCTAACAGGGGAAGAGGTGAAAGTAATCCTCCGACTCCCACGCCGGCAAGGACAGGACGTTTTACAGACGTGTTGTTGATGGAGGACATGCGGAGCTTTTTAACTCCTATGCATCACCACAGCCCTTCGGGGTCCACCCTCAGAGAACGACTCGACCGACAGGTAGCAGACTATCTCGCCTTATCTGCAGATCTCGACACTCTGAGGAGCGATGAACCCCTTGACTACTGGATGTGCAGGCTTGACCTGTGGCCTGAGCTATCCCAATTTGCGATAGAACTTCTGGCCTGCCCCGCTTCAAGTGTCCTGTCAGAAAGGACCTTCAGTGCAGCAGGAGGTATTGTCACTGAGAAGAGAAGTTGCCTAGGTCAAAAAAGTCTAGATTACCTCACCTTTATTAAGATGAATGAGGGATGGATCCCGAAGGGACTGACATTGGGCAATACATTCGAGTAAAAACGGCCTGATGAGATGATCTGCCTTGGGCTATAAATAGTCCACAAGCTGCTGTATGTTATCTTCGAATGCTGGATGACTTGTGTGACTTATCTGCCACCAACTAGGGTTCAAGCCACAATGTCTTAGGGCACTTTCTGCCAGGGAAACAATCATCAATTTTTCTGGCCGCTGCTATAGCAGCGGCTGCAACAATACCTAATTTTTCAGGCATGTGTACATGCCAAATTTTTCTGGCCTCTGGTTCTGCACTGTGGCTTCAAAAAACAAAAAAAAGGCACTTAACAGGGATTAAAGTGATAGGAATAGTACTACTTAACACACCACTCCTATCTGGTGGCACATTAGATTGCACGCGCAGTGCCCCAATATTTGAAGTAGGAGGACCGACCAAGCATCTTTTTCCATCTCCCGGTTCCTAAAATCCATGCCATATACACGTCCCCTGATAGGGGACGTAACAGGGATTAAAGTGATAAGAATAGTACTACTTAACACACCACTCATATCTGGTGGCACAGTATATTGCATGCGCAGTGCCCCAAATTTGAAGTAGGAGGACCGACCAAGCATCCTTTTCCATCTCCCGGTTCCTAAAATCCATGCCATATACACGTCCCCTGATAGGGGACACCGCAGTGGAAGGTACCCGGCCGAAATTTCTTTGCACAAAAGGCAATCCCCAACCTGTAATCGATTGTGCAAAAGGAAGTAACCTTACCATGGGTCGACTCCCAGACCACACGTCTTGTAATTCTCTGTCTGGGAAATTATCTATCTATCAAATCTACCAATTTATCCATCAAATCTATCTATCTATCGTATCTATCAAATGTAATCTATTGCATCTATTGATCTATCTAATCTATGTATCTATCTATCAAATCTATCTATCTCGTGGCCGGACCGAGCAAGCATCTTTTTCCATCTCCCGGTTCCTAAAATCCATACCATATACACGTACCCTGATAGGGGACGTAACAGGTATTAAACTGATAAGAATAGTACTACTTGACAGACCACTCATATCTGTTGGCACAGTAGATTGCATGTGGTGCTCTGACAAAATGCAGAAGGACATTTGGCAGACGGACATTTGGCCGACAGATAGAAAGCTAAAGAATGTTCCAATTTCGGCCGAGGGCAGATACGCTCCAGAGTGCTCTGTTCTAATCAGAGCCTCGGGCGCCGCAACTATCTCTGGGAACCTTACCATGGGTCTCAGACCGCACGTCTTGTAATTCTCTGTCTGGGAAATTATCTATCTATCAAATCTATCTATTGATCTATCTATCTATCTATCGTATCTATCAAATGTATCTATTGCATCTATTGATCTATCTATTATTATTATTATTGGTTATTTGTAGAGCGCCAACAGATTCCGCAGCGCAACCCCATATCTAATCTATGTATCTATTTATCTATCAAATCTATCTATCTCGTGGCAATGGGGAGTTTGCGGTTGTGCAAATGGACTGTTTGCGGTTGTTTGCAGTGCGTTAAACGAGGAGTTTGGTCTGTCACTGTGAAGCGGGCGTAACCCTTACACTACCTGATCGATACAACATCATACCTGATGTTTTAAAGCATGTTATTCCAAACAATTTAGGAATGTTAGGTGATTTATGCCCTTTATGGATTAAAACCAGACTCTGCATCAACTATGTAATTTTCCGTGGGAGTTTTGCCATGGATCCCCCTCCGGCATGCCACAGTCCAGGTGTTAGTAGCCTTGAAACAACTTTTCCATCACTATTGTGGCCAGAAAGAGTTCCTGTGTGTTTTAAAATTTGCCTGCCTATTGAAGTCAATGGCGGTTCGCCCAGTTCGCCCGTTCACGAACACTTGCGGAAGTTCACGTCCGCCATTCGCGAACGGAAAATTTTAAGTTCGCGACATCACTATTTTTTTACAGCATAGTTTGGACCATAGATATCAATTGGAGGACCGACAATGTTCCCAGCTAAGGAACCTGTTTGCTTGCATTTGCATTGTTTTCTGCAAACAATTATTATTGCACTAGAACATCCTAGATCAGCACCACCCCCTGCTCTCATACACATTATTCACCAGCATCAAACAGGAGTAGACTCCACTCTTTCAAATGAGAGCGGAATTTTGTAACTAAAAAAAGTCGGTGGGCTGAGATTTTGGATTTTAAAGCGCACCCCAACTTACTTTATAAAGAGCTAACCAATTCCAATCAAAACATGCAAAAATTAGATTTCAACAGATCCAATATATAGAATTTGAAAAGGCCCTTTATGTTGCAAAAATTTCCTTGAAAAGTGATTATGGACAGATTGGAATACTGGCATCAAATTACCCCATACATGGTATAAGGAGTGTTATTGCGTTACTAATACATTTAAAAAGGCTGTGATAAGTACACAATTATGGGGATTTTTACATATTGGAATGGGGTTGAAAATTAGGACTAAGAAATACTTTGTTTTTCTAAAAATCTTTGTTTTATTTAATAGCAAGCATTTTGTTTGGTTTATTGAAGCAAGTTTTTGGGCTTACATTGAAGAAATCGGACAGTCTGGTTGCTGTATACTGGAGTGTCAACTCTCACTGGGACTCTGAGGAACCAGCATGCACTTGTGTTTTACACTTAGTTTGTATATTTATTTTTTATTGGTGAGCCTGTTGGTTTAGCCTATCATTCTACCCCATTCAAATATATTCTGCTTTTGGGACTTTGTAGTACACAATTTTATTAGTTTTATGTCTTTGGTGAATTGTTTTTTTTAGGATGTGTGACAAATGTCTTTACAGTCTCTTAGGTTATGTGCTTTTAGAATATTTTGTCACCATTATTTTTTTTTTTACAATATGTAAAATCTTAATTTCAAATATATTATATTGTACTCTTGTACTCTTATTTAGTTTATAATATTGATGTATCTGTTAGTATAATATCTTTACTTCCACTGTGGCATAATACAAAATATAATTCACAGATTTGTAGTAAGTCATTGAATGTATTAAGTCTGTGTAAATGGAGACTCCTTGATTTTGTATAAATAATTTTGTTTCACCAAACTGTAACAAATTGTAAAATAAAGGGAGTTTTAAATAACTAATATAATTTATTGATTTCATACGGGAAAATTGTGGATTTCTTAGTCTTCCCTATTTTCTTCAAAACAAGTTGGAAACCCTTTGTGTGCACTTCTTTACCTTCCTATCTCCTAGGCAGTTATGTGTTTTTTTAATTAAAAATAAATAAATAGAAAAAAGCAAAACAAGACAATCTGGTGATTGTAATGAAGCCTTCTGAGATAATTTACCTTTACTTTCGATATTGACAGTGAAGTTGCCCAGGAGCTATATTCTGAAAACCCCCTTAGCTCTTAGTTGAGTCCGAAATATACACATTTATGGCTAGATAACAAGTAGAGCGCTAATTTATCAAGTGACTGCTTATTGCTACTGCTACCGTGGGGTGTTTGAAAAAAAAAAAACAGCACTGAAAACTGCCTTTACATTGCGTTCTATGGGAACTGTGTGGTTTTTTGCCTGTGCTGGTATTAAGTAAAAGTTATATTTTGCACTCCACTTATAGTCTTGCCCTTGACGTTTAAATGATTTAAAAATACACATTTTTATTTTCTAATTTGCAGAAGTATTTAGTTATGTCTTTCGGATCATAAAACCTGTTCACATCTCAAAATCAAAAGCAATGTTGTGTTTCTGCCACACTTAAAGGGATACTAAACCCAAAATCTTGCCCCCCCTGGTAATACTTACCAGTGAGACCACCTCTCCAGAGGGGCGTGGACAGAACTATCCACTCCCCTCATTTACCACTTAAAGCCTCTAGTAGGACACCACCCCTTCTTCCTCCTAGTTCTGTCCAGCCTGCAAGGTGGACAGGGCTAGGGGTCCCTCTCCATCCTTTCCTTCTGGGCTATGAAATTTTCCCTTCCTTGGAAGGCTTACCTTAACTGCATACTAGAGTTGGTGATCTTCCCAGCTGTCCAAGGCCATTATTCCTGTAACCACAGTCACTTTTGTGGTTATAGGCAGTGGAAAACCGTTCCCTACAGTTTCCGTGTGGGGGCCGCCATGTTACCATGACGTCATTGGTAAGGGATGTCATTGGGGCCACGTCTGAGGGCTGTAATTTTTGCGCACATGTGCAAATTCATTTAAGCCTTGGTCAGGTCTTTAACTTGCAGCGTTCCTTTTTTTCTCCCCATTAAGATTTCTGCACTTCAAAGCCGCATTTGATGTTTGGCGTCCCTGCATTCGGGTGAGTGCTCGTTTATAGCACTTCCGCTTTTTGAAAAAGGGATAATTTTTAATAAGCTTCTAGGACTTAATATATATGTATCTTATGTATATCCATATGTCAAAAGATATATAGATTTTGCGCTAGTGAGTATAAGCTCCTTTCACTATTAAAAGCTTCCTCTATGCTTCTCAGGGGAAATTGTAAGAAGAGTAGTTTATTGGAAAGGGCGCTCAAAATAGAGCTAATACCTTATGGAGATTTTTAAAATATGAAAAATATGAAAATAATATATATATATAATGTAAATAGAAATCTATTCTATGACACCAGATAAGATTTTGTACAGAATAAAAATTTATTTTAGTAAAAACAAAAAAGTTTTTTTTTAAAACATGTGAGTTTGAGATTCTTATGTACAAATGAATCTGATAGGTTGGCCAACCTTGTAATCTAAATAATCTTAAATTGATCTAATATTGATTTCTTGTGTATCAGTATCAATAGTATCAATATTTGACAAATTTCAACAAAGCAATTTTCGAAAAAGCAATTTTAAAACCCACAGTTATATGATAGGCTGTTGATCTAATCATGAGTTTAGGACTATATACCTGAATTAAAATTGTATAAACACAATTACAATTTTCAAATGAAGTTTATAGAGTATGTATAAAAAAGTCATTTTTTTCCAAAACATTATTAAAAGTCCGTCTTGAGGTAACCCTTAGGTAATACCCAGTATGAGAGTCTATGATGTTTATAAGAAATTTTCTTGGCTGCAGCCTAAGGGGCCTAGTTATCAAGCCGTCAACCTCAAATACGCTGGAATTCTGCAGCGTATTTGTGGCGAGGCTGATTCGCCTTAGTTATCAAGCCCTAGACACCGGCAAAAGTAGAATTTTGTGACGTAAGCTTCGATCCGCCGGACTCAGTCCGACACAGATCGATTCTTACGTCACTACAGATGTTCCGCACACAAGTGCGGCACAATCTGACTACTTTTGCTAGTTATCAAAAAACTAGCAGGTACGCTCGGCACTTTTCTGGCCCAGCATACCTGGTTTTAAATCCGCCGCCCTGGAGGCGGCGGATCCCATAGGAATCAATGGGAGTCTGACCATAGCAAAAGTACAAGTTCACTGCTGCCCGACATCCCATTGATTTCTATGGGAGCTGTCTACACCTAACACGCTAACATGTACCCCGAGTCTAAACACCACTAATCTGTCCCCCCTACACCGCCGCAACTAAATAAAGTTATTACCCCCTAAACCGCCGCTCCCGGAGCCCACCGGCACTCTAATAAACTGATTAACCCCTAAACCACCGCTCCCGGAGCCCACCGCCACCTACATTATACCTAGTAACCCCTATCCTGCCCCCCCCTATACCGTCGCCCTCTATAATAAAGTTATTAACCCCTATCCCGCACCTCGCCGCAACTAAATAAATAGTTTACCCCTAAACCACCGCTCCCTGACCCCGCCGCAACCTATATTAAATTTATTAACCCCTAATCTGCCCCCCTACACCGTCGCCACCTATAATACATTTATTAACCCCTATCCTGCCCCCCACTACACCGCCACCACTGTAATAAATTTATTAACCCCTAAACCTAAGTCTAACACTAACCCTAACTTAAATATTAATTAAATAAATCTAAATAATATTTCTATTATGAACTAAATTAATCCTATTTAAAACTAAATACTTACCTTTAAAATAAACCCTAATATAGCTACAATATAAATAATAATTATATTGTAGCTATCTTAGGATTTATTTTTATTTTACAGGCAAATTTCAATTTATTTTAACTAGGTACAATAGCTATTAAATAGTTATTAACTATTTAATAGCTTACCTAGCTAAAATAAAGAGAAATGTACCTGTAAAATAAAAACTAACCTAAGTTACAATTACACCTAACACTACACTATACTTTAATAAATTATTCCTATTTAAAACTAAATACTTACCTGTAAAATAAACCCTAAGATTGCTACAATGTAATTAATAATTACATTGTAGCTATCTTAGGATTTATATTTATTTTACAGGTAACTTTCAATTTATTTTAAATAGGTACAATAGCTATTAAATAGTTATTAACTATTTAATAGCTTACCTAGCTAAAATAAAGAGAAATTTACCTGTAAAATAAAAACTAACCTAAGTTACAATTACACCTAACACTACGCTATACTTTAATAAATTATTCCTATTTAAAACTAAATACTTACCTGTAAAGTAAACCCTAAGATAGCTACAATGTAATTAATAATTACATTGTAGCTATTTTAGGAATTATATTTATTTTACAGGTAACTTTGTATTTATTTTCGCTAGTTAGAATAGTTATTAAATAGTTATTAACTATTTAATAACTACCTAGCTAAAAGAAATACAAAATTACCTGTAAAATAAATCCTAACCTAAGTTACAATTAAACCTAACACTACACTATCATTAAATAAATTAAATAAATTAACTACAAATAACTACAATTAAATACAATTACATAAACTAACTAAAGTACAAAAAAAAAGCTAAGTTACAAAAAAATAAAAAAAATAAGTTACAAACATTTTAAAAATATTACAACAATTTTAAACTAATTACACCTACTCTAAGCCCCCTAATAAAATAACAAAGCCCCCCAAAATAAAAAAAATGCCCTACCCTATTCTAAATTTAAAAAGTTCAAAGCTCTTTTACCTTACCAGCCCTTAAAAGGGCCTTTTGTGGGGGCATGCCCCAAAGAATTCAGCTCTTTTGCCTGTAAAAGAAAAATACAACCCCCCAACATTAAAACCCACCACCCAAATACCCCTAATCTAACCCAAACCCCCCTTAAAATAACCTAACACTAATCCCCTGAAGATCATCCTACCTTTAGTCGTCTTCCCTCAGCCGAGCAGCGATGGAACCGAAGAGGAGATCCTGAGCGGCAGAAGTCATCATCCAAGGGGCGCTGAAGAAATGTTCCATCCGATGAAGTGATCCTCCAGTCGGAGCTGAAGAAGTCTTCCATCTGGGCAATGTCATCTTCCAAGAGGCGCTGAAGAAGTCTTCTATCCGAGCGATGTCATCTTCCAAGCGGGGTCTTCAATCTTCATCCCGCCGAAGCGGAACATCCATCTTTACCGACGGACTACCGACGAATGAAGGCTCCTTTAAGGGACGTCATCCAAGATGGCGTCCCTTCAATTCCGATTGGCTGATAGGATTCTATCAGCCAATTGGAATTAAGGTAGGAAAAATCTGATTGGCTGATTGAATCAGCCAATCAGATTCAAGTTCAATCCGATTGACTGATCCAATCAGCCAATAAGATTGAGCTCACATTCTATTGGCTGATCGGAATAGCCAATAGAATGCGAGCTCAATCTGATTGGCTGATTGGATCAGCCATTCGTAATGAACTTGAATCTGATTGGCTGATTCAATCAGCCAATCAGATTTTTCCTACCTTAATTCCGATTGGCTGATAGAATCCTATCAGCCAATCGGAATTGAAGGGACGCCATCTTGGATGACGTCCCTTAAAGGAGCCTTCATTCGTCGGTAAAGAAGGATGTTCCGCGTCTGCGGGATGAAGCTTGAAGACCCCGCTTGGAAGATGACATCGCCCGGATAGAAGACTTCTTCAGCGCCTCTTGGAAGTTGACATCGCCCGGATGGAAGACTTCTTCAGCGCCGCCTGGAGGATCACTTCATCGGATGGAAGATTTCTTCAGTGCCCCTTGGAGGATAACTTCTGCCGCTCCGGATCTCCTCTTCGGTTCCATCGCTGCTCGGCTGAGTGAAGACGACTAAAGGTAGGATGATCTTCAGGGGATTAGTGTTAGGTTATTTTAAGGGGGGTTTGGGTTAGATTAGGGGTATGTGGGTGGTGGGTTTTAATGTTGGGGGGGTTGTATTTTTCTTTTACAGGCAAAAGAGCTGAATTCTTTGGGGCATGCCCCACAAAAGGCCCTTTTAAGGGCTGGTAAAGTAAAAGAGCTTTGAACTTTTATAATTTAGAATAGGGTAGGGCATTTTTTTATTTTGGGGGGCTTTGTTATTTTATTAGGGGGCTTAGAGTAGGTGTAATTAGCTTAAAGTTGTTGTAATATTTTTAAAATGTTTGTAACTTATTTTTTTTATTTTTTGTAACTTAGCTTTTTTTTTTGTACTTTAGTTAGTTTATGTAATTGTATTTAATTGTAGTTATTTGTAGTTAATTTATTTATTTAATGATAGTGTAGTGTTAGGTTTAATTGTAACTTAGGTTAGGATTTATTTTACAGGTAATTTTGTATTTCTTTTAGCTAGGTAGTTATTAAATAGTTAATAACTATTTAATAACTATTCTAACTAGCTAAAATAAATACAAAGTTACCTGTAAAATAAATATAAATCCTAAGATAGCTACAATGTAATTATTAATTACATTGTAGCTATCTTAGGGTTTATTTTACAGGTAAGTATTTAGTTTTAAATAGGAATAATTTATTAAAGTATAGTGTAGTGTTAGGTGTAATTGTAACTTAGGTTAGTTTTTATTTTACAGGTACATTTCTCTTTATAGCTATTGTACCTAGTTAAAATAAATTGAAATTTGCCTGTAAAATAAAAATAAATCCTAAGATAGCTACAATATAATTATTATTTATATTGTAGCTATATTAGGGTTTATTTTAAAGGTAAGTATTTAGTTTTAAATAGGATTAATTTAGTTCATAATAGAAATATTATTTAGATTTATTTAATTAATATTTAAGTTAGGGGGGTGTTAGGGTTAGTGTTAGACTTAGGTTTAGGGGTTAATAATTTTATTACAGTGGCGGCGGTGTAGTGGGGGGCAGGATAGGGGTTAATAAATTTATTATAGGTGGCGACGGTGTAGGGGGGGCAGGATAGGGGTTAATAAATTTAATATAGGTTGCGGCGGGGTCAGGGAGCGGCGGTTTAGGGGTTAAACTATTTATTTAGTTGCGGCGAGGTGCGGGATCAGCAGGATAGGGGTTAATAACTTTATTATTGAGGGCGACGGTATAGGGGGGCAGGATAGGGGTTACTAGGTATAATGTAGGTGGCAGCGGTGTCCGGGAGCGGCGGTTTAGGGGTTAATACATTTATAAGAGTTGCGGCGGGGTCTAGGAGTGGCGGTTTAGGGGTTAATATGTATAGAGTAGCTTGCGGTGGGCTCCGGGAGCGGCGATTTAGGGGTTAGTAACTTTATTGAGTTGCGGGGGGCTCCGGGGGCGCCGGTATAGGGGTTAGAACGGTGTAGTTTAGTGTGGGTGCTTAGTGACAGGCTAGCAATAAAGCTGTCAAAAAGTCAAAGAGCAGCGAGATCGGATGAGTGATAACTCTCACAGTCCGCTGCTCATCGCCCCGTACTTGGTGCGCGGATTTTGACAGCTTTTTTGATAACTTAGGCGAATTTTTGCAGGTCCGCGGCGGCGATGTGAGGCGAGCTTAGGCGGGCGTATTGGGCCGGCGAAGGCAGGAAAAGTAGACACGTTGATAACTACCCCCCTGAGTTTATAGAAGATATTTTTTTAAGGTACTATGTACCTATATCAAATGCGGTAAGGTAAGCAGGTGTATAGCTCTAACCTTATTATCCTTGCTGAGAGACGTTTTTGCGACCAGCTTTTCTTCCTTGATCTTTAAGTGGTGTGATACACAAATCCGCCTCCTTTGTCTTATGGGGACTGAGTCTTTATATTTTATGTTGCGGGTAAGGGACCTCCACACTTCTACTGTTATTTCCAATAGTAGGTATCCTGTAGGACTTCGGATTGTCCGTAATAAAGAGTAGATGGATCAGTTCACTTCTACAGATGCCGGTCCTGGAGCGTTTTTGGAAGCGTTTTTGGCAGCGTTTGGTGGCAGCGTATTCTTAGCTTACTCAGTCTGCTTATGCTTCCTCTGCTCTGTGGCTCCCGTGTGAACCAGGTGTTAGGGATGAAGGATCAGTGCAATGCGTTTCAGCTGTGATAACCAGCCTTTTTCAAGCATGCCACCAAACGCTGCCAAAAACGCTTCCAAAAACACTCCAGGACTCTTGTATATCCAGGATTATCATGGATTGTGCTAGTGATCAACTTTATCTTCAGCCTTAAACCATTACAGCCCAGGATGAATCTGGGGCAACTAACTATAAGGTATGATTTTTTCCTATTTAATATTACATACTATTTATTTATGGCTGGTTAGGGGTTAATAAATTTAATATAGTTGCGGCGACATTGGGGGGGACAGATTAGGGGTTAATAAATATAATGTAGGTGTCGGCAATGCTGCGGGCAGTAGATTAGGGACTCATAGGGATAATGTAGGTGGCTGCGGTGTCCGTAGCGGAAGATTAGGGGTTAATAATATAATGCAGGTGTCAGCGATAGCGGGGGCGGCAGATTAGGGGTTAATAAGTGTAAGGTTAGGGGTGTTTAGACTCGGGGTTCATGTTAGGATGTTAGGTGTAGACGTAAATTTTCTTTCCCCATAGGAAACAATGGGGCTGCGTTAGGAGCTGAACGCTGCTTTTTTGCAGGTGTTAGGTTTTTTTTCAGCCAGCTCAGCCCCATTGATTCCTAGGGGAAAATCGTGCACAAGCACGTTTTGTCAGTTTACCGCTACCGTAAGCAGCGCTGGTATTACAGTAAGATGTGGAGCTAAATTTTGTTCAACGCTCACTTTTCTGAGGCTAACGCCGGCTTGCAGAAAACTCGTAATACCAGCGTTGGCTTAAGGGAGCGGTAAGAAAAAAAGGCTCGTTAACACCGCACAGCCTTACCGACAAAAACTCGTAATCTAGCTGAATGTTTGTATTTCTTTTACGCCCTTTCTTTTATTACTACTTTGTATTCTCTCACTGGTAAGTATTACCAGGGGGGCCAAGGTAACTGGAAATTAACAACAAAATATCAGCTATTTCTATATATTGGCCCATACGCTACTTACCAGGTTCCCTCCCTTTTGCCTGGTTCACCCACATTGGCTGGACCTCACTAGGAGGAGGACGGGTGGCATCAAACTAGAGGCTTTATGTGGTAAATGAGGGGAGTGGATAGTTCTGTCCACGCCCCACTGGAGAGGGGGTCTCACTGGTAAGTATTACCCAGGGTATGGGCCAAGATATAGAAATTGCTTATATTTGGTTGTTAATTTCCAGGTTTTTTTCTTTCATGATTCAGATAGAGCATGTCATTTAATCAACTTTATAATTTACTCCTATTATCAATTTTTCTTTGTTCTCTTGCTATCTTTATTTAAAAAGCAGGTATGTAAAGCATATGAGTCAGCACATTTTTGTTTCAGTACCTGGGTTATTCTTCCTTATTGGTGGCTAAATGTAGCCACCAATAAGCAAGTGCTATCCAGGGTGCTGAACCTAAAATGGGCTGGCTCCAAAGCTTTTTAAATAAATATAGCAAGAGAACAAAGTAAAATTAATAATAGGAGTAAATTATAAAGTTGATTACAATTGTATGCTCTATCTGAATCATGAAAGAAAAAAATTGGGTTTAGTATCCCTTTAAAGCGATTGTACACCTTATATATTTCTGCAATGTATTTTCTACCTTAAAGAGCATACACTGTTGGCCTATGTATTACAGGTAATTTCACATTATAAAAGTGTTATGTAGAACTCTGGTTGATTATTCGCTCACTTCCAATAATGTGCAGGGAAAGGACATACTTTGGGTTTCTTATTTATATACCACAATGTAAAACCCAGAATCAGATAAAGTAAATAGTACCTTAGAATTTATCAGCATATTCTAAGCATATATGAATAATTATAACATATATGACATTTTTTCTATTGTTCAAAGTTTGGATATAAACACTGACAATCTGTGTAATCAAACCATTACCTGAGACTGCCACCACAAACACCATATTCTGAACAAACAAATCTGCTGGGAAGAAAAAGAGGAAGATGCTGTTGTCTGGATCTAGGACATGAAGACACAAACATGAGTAAGGGCTTGAGAGAGGACCAACACATTGCCTTAGGCTATATTTGGACCCAATGAACTAGAAAAAAAGGTTCTTTTAAATAAATGTAGCTGGGAGTTTTGCTGTTTTCCTGCTATACATGAGTCTTGATTATCTCCTAGCTGTACAGGATATTGCAGGATTGTTACAGATTGGAATGTCTGTCCTTTGCCCCTTCCTCACCTTCCCCAAATAGAGCAAATGTCCCGGTTTATAGGGTCTGTCACAGCTACACCCATGATACACCCTGAGTTTGTTCAACTTTACCCTTCACATGCCCTTCCCTTCCCCCAACACCCCTGCCACAGCTTTGACCACTAAACACCAGCGCATGGACCACAAGATCGCTCACCTCCATGGCCTGGAAAACCAACAGGAAATGTTGGGATGAATGGCCTTGGCAAATCTCTTTCCTTGTCTTCAGATTGAAGATTACAGTGCTGTTTCTTGCAATAGAATTAGAATTCTACATTCCAGATTAGGAATAAAACAACAACGTGGTCACAACCTGACAAAATAAATAGTAAGTAGTCGCAACCAGAACTCCCTCACAAAATGCAAGCTTGTTCTTAACTCTCACGCAATCTTGTCTCCTCAATCTTAAAAAAAAGGCTGGTATAGATCAAATCAAGCAAACACAGCAAAGTAGCTCAGAAAAACGTTCAGCCACACACCAGACTAAACTATTATACCACACTGGTTGGCCATAAAACAACATCGCACATTCAAGTTCCTCTCTAACAAACTAGCTGACTGGTGGAGAAGATGGAGCCGAAAACTAATGTGCTGACACTTTAACTCTGGCACCTTCTTGTTTGCCTTCATTGTCTGTGATATGCAGTGCTTAATATGATATTTTTCTTATGAATATTTGCTATATATCAGCAACTATCTTTTCATTGTTGATATACTATGGATTTATAGAAAAATTAACTTTAAAGGTACATGAAACCCAACATTTTTCTTTATTCAGATAAAGAATACAATTTTTTAAAATCCAATATACTTCTATTCTCAAATGTATTTGTTCTTTTGGTATTCATTGTTGAAAAGCAGGTAGGAATGTCTGGATAACTATATGGTAGAAAATACTTTTTAGCAGTGTTACAAATTGTGCAAACAGAGCTGTAATCCAAGTCTTAAAAAGCATTCTTGCAAAACTGCTGTCATATAGTTTTCAGACTCGTCTGCTACCTACCTAGTTATTCTCTTCAACAAAGAATAGCACAAGAATAAAGTACATTTGATAATGAAATAAATTAGAAGCTTTTTTAAAAACTGTATTGTCTGTATGAATCATAAAAGAAAAACTTGGGGTTCTATGTACCATTAATAAAAAAAAGTACCTTGGGCATAAATGTGATACCTTGTATAGGCCACTATTTAATTCATACAAATGCAAGTGAAAAAATAGGAGACTTTTTTGTGGCTTTATCAAGTATTTACAAAAAGAGAATGCTACAGAAATACAAACATCTTTCACATAAGAAGTAAACAACAGGAGAACCAAAAAACGTTACTTCTATCACCATATACATTTCACATCTCACTACCCTATATATTGTCAAACTAAGGGATTGCATGCTATTTAAATTATTACTAAGTTGACTATTTAAATAAGATTGGTGAGTACATACTTTATTTATGAACAGTCACAAAAAGTAGCTTTAACAAATGAAAAAGAAAAAGAAAAATGACTTTTATGAAAATCTGCCACTATGCATCATTTATAAGATACAGCTGAGCAATACGTTTAATTTGAAATGCCAAATGAATTTCAGTAGCTCTTAGGAGTTAATTATACACACAATCTGTAATCACAACCATACAAAATTGTCTGACCTTCTGTGGTCTTACTATAAGATAACCCCCGCTAGGAACATTTCAATAGAGAAGTCTAACTATTGCAGCAAGCATATGCTGAAAGCTATAGGAATTAGGAATTGAAAAGCCAAACTCCATTAGTTTCACTGTCATCACAATGGATACTTATAGTTCTAATAAGAGTCTCAGTGTGTATGCTTGCAGAGGCTTTAATGGATTTACAGACTTATACAAAAAAGTCAAACTCTTACATTGTGTACTTAAGTAAACATTTTTAGACTATATTAAAGTTCAGTTCAATTAGCATGATGTATTTGTCTAACAATGACTAATGTTTCCATAGTTACTAAAACGATTACCAAAATTCTATATTTTATTGTAATAATGAAGTTATTTCAACAGTTATTTTTTAGGAATTCTAAAATGAATATGTGAAATGTTTTTCTTGTATTATTATTTACTATTATTATAATGTTTCAGTATAATATGTAGTGCTGTTAAAGGGATACTGAACCTACATTTTTTCTTTTGTGATTCAGATAGAGCACGCAATTTTAAGCAACTTTCTAATTTACTCCTATTATCAATTTTTCTTCGTTCTCTTGCTATCTTTATTTGAAAAAGAAGGCATCTAAGGTTTTTTTTTTGTTCAGACTCTGGACAGCACTTTTTTATTGGTGGAAGAATTTATCCACAAATCAGCAAGAACAATCCAGGTTGTTCACCAAAAATGGGCCGGCATCTAAACTTACATTCTTGCATTTCAAATAAAGATACCAAGGGAATGAAGAAAATTTGATAATTGGAGTAAATTAGAAAGTTGCTTAAAATGTCATTATCTATCTGAATCACGAAAGAAAAAATTTGGGTTCAGTGTCCATTTAAGGTAAAATCTATGTGTGATAAATATTAAAAAAAATAGCAATTCCAAAAAAATGTCTGTGAAAATATTTATTTCCAATTCATACCAAATTTATATATGTTCTCCATCCATCCTTAAATGTATGAAAGATGTGAAAATCTTTAAAAAAAATAAAAAGTATTTATTGTTTTAAAAAAAGGAGAAAAAAATGCATAGACAAAGGACATAGAAGCACGGCACAAAAGTGGCACACGGTATAAAGGCTATACCTTTTATTAGAGCAACGTTTCGGGGCACCTGCCCCTTTCTCAAGCTAATCACAAATACGAACTATACACCATTTATAGACACAACAATAAAACAGGTAACTAATAAACACGCATGGGAGGGGCTAAGAAAAAATGACATCATCACAACTCATTTCATTAGACATTAGAAAAACTTTTTAACATTAACCCTTTATTCCTTATGAGTGTATTGGACTGCCTGATTAAAAACAAATGCAGCAAACTACCCACCATAATAAACTTACAAATAGATTTAATAAGGTCAAAATATTAATTATTCTGCTTAAAAACTGTGTGTGAACATATCATTTTGCAAGTTTTAAATTAACGGGAGGAGATCAAACTCCCTATTGAGTCATTTGGGAGACATAGTAGTGAGACGCCAAATCCACTTGGCTTCCCTGCTAAGTAAATCCCTATCTCTGTCCCCCCCTCTTGGTTTTTTAGGGGCACTATCAATGATCAAATATCTCAATTGGTTGGCTTGGTGTCCAATTTCTGCGAAATGTGCTGGTACTGGAAAGTGTAACATTTTCTCATTACGTATAGTCGACTTATGTCGGCAAATGCGATCTCTTATTCTTTGGGTCATTTTGCCTATGTACAAAAGCCCATACTGGCACTTTAACGCATATACAACCTAAGTTGAGCTACAGGTGTAGTGACCCTTGATGTTACATTTTTTTCCCAGTATATGGGTGATAAATAACACCTCCCTTAATGATGTTGTTACATTGGGCACAGCCCAAGCACGGAAACGTACCATGCTTGGTGGTTCCAAAGAATTTCTTACTTTGTACATTGGCAGTGGGCATGGCATAAACCAACTTTTTACTTATAGTATGAGGCTCTGGGATATTCCTAGAACTCCTTAATCTCTGGGCAGGCTTCTTTTAACAGAAACCAATTTCTTTTGATTATGTTAAACACTTTCTTGCTCATTGTGTTATATGAGCTCACAAAATTTAGTCTTGCTGGGTTTATTATCTCACTTCTGACTGGGGTTTTTAATGAATCCTCAGCTTCCTCTAGCTCCTGTATGCTATAACCTCTGCTTACAAATTTCTCCTTCATGTCCCTGTATCTGACTTCTTTAGTAATTGGGTCTGTCACTATCCTATCTACTGTAAACAACTGTGATTTGGGCACGCTCTTAAAAACTCTAGGTGGGTGAGAGCTACTCCTGTGTAAGAGGGTAATCCTGTCTGTGGGTTTAACAAACAAATCAGTTATTAACCTGCCATTGTTTTTGAGGACCATAGTGTCCAAAAATTCCACCTTATTTGCATCAAGTTTACTGCTGAACTTCAAAAAGGGAACAGCATTTTCAATATCTGATTTAAGCTCTGCTAATTTATCCGAATTATAAATTTCTAATTCAAATGCACCCCATGATACCTGCGTTTTATATTGTGCCGAAGGTCCATAAAAGGCTTATAGATCCTCCAGGCAGGCCCATAGTGGCCGGCATAGGCTCACTTTTGAGCCCTACCACTCAATTTTTGTATAAAGTATTGGCACCCCTTGTAACACAAGGAAAATCATAGATCAGGGATACTGTACAATTCATAGAAAAGATAACAGTTACAGAATATGGATGAGGAGGTTGTACTGGTTACTTGGGATGTGAATTCCCTCTATACGGTCATCCCACACACTATAGGGGTAGACTGTATAAAAGAGGTTTTATTTTAAAAAGCAATCTGTATAGTGAGGCACATCTTGAATGGCTAGTTCAACTATTACATCTAGTGCTGACAAATAACTTTTTTCTGTTTGAAAATCAGTTTTTTATGCAGAAAACAGTCACAGCGATGGGGTCGAATGTGGCCCCATCCTATGCCTGTTTGGTAATGGATGCCATTGAAGAGAGGCATGTGTACACAAATCCCCTTTTCAGACAGTACTGCGAAAAGTGGTTCTGCTACATTGATGACTTGTTCATTGTGTGGCGGGTCCCCCCGGATAAATAAGCAGAGCTTAAATCAGATATTGAAAATGCTGTTCCCTTTTTGAAGTTCAGCAGTAAACTTGATGCAAATAAGGTGGAATTTTTGGACACTATGGTCCTCAAAAGCAATGGCAGGTTAATAACCGATTTGTTTGTTAAACCCACAGACAGGAATACCCTGTTACACAGGAGTAGCTTTCACCCGCCTAGAGTTTTTAAGAGCATGCCCAAATCACAGTTGCTTAGAGTAGATAGGATAGTGACATACCCAATTACTAAAGAAGTCAGATCCAGGGACATGAAGGAGAAAATTGTCAGCAGAGGTTATAGCATACAGGAGCTAGAGGAAGCTGAGGATTCGTTAAAAACCCCAGTCAGAAGTGAGATAATAAACCCAACCAGACTAAATTTTGTGAGCTCAAATAACACAATGAGCAAGAAAGTGTTTAACATAATCAAAAGAAATTGGTTTCTGTTAAAAGAAGCCTGCCCAGAGATTAAGGAGTTCTAGGAATATCCCAGAGCCTCATACCGTAAAGGAAATACTATAGGTAAAAAGTTGGTTCATGCCATGCCCACTGTCAATGTACAAAGTAAGAAATTCTTTGGAACCCCCAGCATGGTACGTTTCCGTGCTTGGGCTGTGCCCAATGTAACAACGTCATTAAGGGAGGTGTTATTTCCCACCCATATACTGGGAAAAAATGTAGCATCAAGGGTCACTACACCTGTAGCTCAACTTATGTTGTATATGCGTTATAGTGCCCATGTGGGCTTTTGTACGTAGGCGAAATGACCCAAAGAATAAGAGATCGCATTTGTCAACATAAGTCGACTATACGTAATGAGAAAATGTTACACTTCCCAGTACCAGCACATTTCACAGAAATGGGACACCAAGCCAACCAATTGAGATATTTGATCATTGATTGTGTCCCTAAAAAACCAAGAGGGGGGGACAGAGATAGAGATTTACTTAACAGTGAAGCCAAGTGGATTTAGCGTCTCACTACCATGTCTCCCAAGGGACTCAATACGGTGTTTGATCTTCTCCCCTTAATTTAAAACTTGGAAGATGATATGTTCACACACAGTTTTTAAGCAGAATAATTAATATTTTGACCTTATTAAATCTATTAGTAAATGTATTATGGTGGGTAGTTTGCTTCATTTGTTTTTAATCAGGCAGTCCAATACACTCATAATTAATAAAGGGTTAATGTTAAAAAGTTTTTCTAATGTCTAATGAAATGAGTTGTGATGATGTCTTTTCCTAGCCCCTCCCATGCGTGTTTATTGGCTACCTGTTTTATTGTTGTGTCTATAAATGGTGTATAGTTTGTATTTGTGATTAGCTTGAGCAGGGCCGGATTTACATCTCAGGTGGCTGTAGGCACAAAAACCTGAAGCGCCCCCCCCACCCCCGCAGAAAAAAAGGGGAAAAAATGAGGGCTTTTTTTTATTATTATTTAGGACAACTAAAAATAAATATTAGATGTAAAATTACATTTTCCCTTTTATGGAGATACACAAATACACACACCAAGAGCAATATTTGTTGTAATGGAAGCGACACCAAAAATCAATATTCACTTGACTCAAATGGCCATACAATTTCTATAATGTATAACAAAAACAAATCATGTTAAACTTTTAATGCAAAATATTCTAAAGAAAACCCTATTTAAAGGGACATAAAATGTGACAGTTTGCTGGGCATTTTATTATTGCACTAGTGCTTGCACAGAAGTGTGTTAGCCTCTTGCAAAAGAGTTAAACACATAGTCAATGTCAGTTCTGAGACAGCAATACACATCTGTGCAGACCCAGATGGGCTCATAGGACATGTTTATTGACAAGCCATTAGTGTATTGCTTTTCTGGAGATGACTTTGACTATGTGCTTAACATTTTGTTGGAGTTAAACACAGTTTTGTGTAAACAATAGCAATATTAAAACTAGCAGCATGCAAGCTCATCACCATCAACAACCTGTGCAGCCAGTGGAAGAAAATATAAAATGTAGGTATTTTTTTCCACTACATGAAAAAAAATCTTGTAAACTCTGATATTTTTGGTACAAATACACACAGATGTTACATTTATTTTATTCTGAAAAATAAATATCATATGATGTTGCTCTCAAAGGAAAACATGGAATGTTGTAGATTATATGTAATCCAGGGGTCAACAAATGTGTTTAAAATTAGAACTTACTTGATAAAAGAACAGATTAACAATTTTTAATGTGATGTGTGTGTATGTGTATATATATATATATATATATATATATATATATATATATATATATATATATATATATATATATGTGTTTGTGTGTGTGTGTGTGTGATGTGTGTGTATGTGTATATATATGTATGTGTGTGTGATGTGTGTGTATGTGTATATATATATATATATGCGTGTGTGTATGTGTATATATATGTGTGTGTGATGTGAGTGTATGTGTATATATATATGTGTGTGTGTGATGTGTGTGTATATATATATATATATATATATATATATATATATATATATATATATATATATATATAAATATAAATATAAAAGTATAAGCATAGAGACAAGACCTGGTGTTGATCCCTGTAGTCCCACGCCACAAAAGCCAGCACACGAGATTTAAGCAACACACCTTCTTTTAATGCAAAGCATAACGTTTCAGCTCCCACTGGAGCCTTGATCACATGCAGTAATTCATCAAAATAGATCAGGCATATTACAACATACACAAGAAAAACCCTTAAATACCCCCACCCACCAATCAGAAAACCACATAAAAAACCGCCAAGTACAAAGCTGATTAATACAGCTGTGTATCAAGCGTGTCAAAGCTAGACCGCAAGCCAACATGCGTGTCCGTGGTAACCTGTTAGTGTGTATAATGCTACTGCGCATGCGCGCTTAACGAAATAACGCGCGCATACGTAGTGACGACATAGCGTCAGAACTGGCTGTCCTGGTAACCCTAAACAACATATGCGAGAACAGCGGAACAACACGCTACTAAAGAAAAATAATATATACACGTCAGCGCATTAATGTAAGGGCATCAGGGCAACACAGCGCATTACACACCTCAGTAAGCTAAAGGTCTAATATTGATCGATGCCATAAAAATATGTTAATAGACATGTGCCTAATAAATGACAAGAACAGATCAGAATAACTATGTCAGCCGCTCTGGAATCAATCCGGGATGTAACCCAACTGCTAGCGTGAATTGAAAGCACACGCTAGCACACTGAGAAATATCCAGGACGTGACCCACTCAGGAAGCAGATTAGAAGATAACTAAAATGAATATTGTTCCAGAATGCAGGAAAGCCACAAAGGATAAAACGTCCCTTTAAGCAGTACAAAGAACAAAAAGGAAATGCTCTTACTTGAAGCTTCTGAAAAAAGGTCCTCTTTAGCAGGCTTGTAAAACAAAGGAAAAGTTCTCTTTTGCAGCTTGTAAAAGTAAAAGTCCCTTTTAAGCAGGTGTATAACAAACAGAAAGGCAAAGTTCTCTTTTGCAGCTTGTAAAAGTAAATGTCCCTTTTTAGCAGGTTTAGAACAAACAGAATGGCAAAGTTTTCTTGTACAGCTTGTAAAAGTAAAAATGTCCCTTTAAGCAGGTTTATAACAGACAGAAAGGCAAAGTTCTCTTTTGCAGCTTGTAAAAGTAAAATGTCCCTTTAAGCAGGTTTATAACAGACAGAAAGGCAAAGTTCTCTTTTGCAGCTTGTAAAAGTAAAATGTCCCTTTAAGCAGGTTTTATTTATCAAAGAAAAGGTTTAAAGATAAAGGCAAAAGCAAGGTCAGGCAGGCAGAAGTCGGCATCCAAATATCAGCAAAAGGTAGAGGCAAAAGACAAGGTCAGGCAAGCAGAAGTCGGCATCCAAGTATCAGCAAAAGGGTAAAGGCTACAGGCAAGGTCAGGCAGGCAGAAGTCAACATCCAAATATCAGCAAGTAGGGTTTAGGCATGAGGCTTGGTCAGGCAGGCAGAAGTCGGTACACAAAAGAACAGAATTGATACGGTACTCACACTCCAAAGGAAAACAAACAAACGGGCCCCGATTCAGATCTCCCGCCGTGGTTTAAAGGCAGGAGCGTAACCGTCATCAGAGGGGTGTGTCGAGAAAGCGTCATGTTGCTAAGCAACATGACGTCAGACACACAGAGAAGTTCCGGGAGCCGCGGCGACACGGCGATGAACGGAGGTAATCATGACAGCACCCCCCTCCTCAAGGACCCCTCCGGGGGACAGGACCAGGTCTATCAGGATGAGTCTTGTGGAAGGTCTTGACCAAAATAGGAGCATTTACTTGATGAGCAGGTTCCCAAGAACGTTCCGTGACTGGATAACCCTTCCAATGAATGAGATAATACAATTTCTTGCCCCGCAACTTGGAATCTAGAATATGGCTGATCTCAAACTCAGGGTGTCCATGCACCAATAACGGTGGAGGTTTGGAAAAAGGCTTAGAATACCTGTTAATCATCACAGGTTTTAAAAGAGAAACATGGAATACCGGATGGACTTTGAGAGACTTGGGTAAAGCCACCCGATAAGCAGTGGAACACACCTGACCCAGTATTCGGAAAGGACCCACATATCGTGGTCCCAATTTGTTAGAAGGTTGTTTCAGGCGAAGAAATCGAGAGGAAATCCAAACTTTATCACCAGGGCGATATTTGGGAGCCTTCTTCCGTCGAAGGTCTGAAAAGAACTTGTAACGTCTAGAAGTTACAGAAAGAATACGATGTATCTTCTGCCAATGTCGAGTTAATCTTCGGGCTGTAAGATCAGAAGCAGGATTCACTGTGGAGGAAGTATGCAAAGGGAATGTTCTAGGCTGATATCCGTAAGCTGCATGAAAAGGAGAAGTCTGAAGGGAGGAATTGTACCGGGCATTATGAGCCAATTCAGCCAAAGGAAGGTAAGAAGTCCAGTTAGAGTGATAATGATCCACATAATGTCTAAGATATGTTTCAAGACACTGGTTTACTCTTTCAGTCTGACCGTTCGATTGTGGGTGGTGAGAAGTAGAGAGAGATATAGTAGTTCCAAAATGTTTACAAAGTGACCTCCAAAATCGAGAAACAAATTGTACCCCTCTATCTGAAACAATATCTAGAGGAAATCCATGGATTCTTACAATATGTAAAATAAAAAGTTCAGAGAGTCTTTTGGCAGATGGTAATCCTGGCAAGGGTACAAAATGAGCAGTCTTAGTGAACCTGTCGACCACCACCCAGATAGTATTGTTCCCAGTGGACAAGGGAAGATCGGTAATAAAGTCCATGGATACATGAGTCCAAGGCTGGTGAGGTATAGGCAATGGTTGGAGTAATCCTGAAGGAAGTTGGCGTGGAGTTTTGTTCATGGCACATTGTGTGCATACTGAGACGTAATCCTTCACATCTTGAGAGAGTGTAGGCCACCAGACATGTTGTTTGAGGTTTCGAGTGGTAATACTGATGCCAGGATGTCCAGAAAGGGGACTATCATGAGCCCAAAATAAAATCTTGGAACGAAGGCGTTCAGGAACAAAGAGTAAACCATCGGGAGGTTTACAGGACAAAGGAAGATGCTCTTGAGCGGACTGTAATTCTTGTAACCAAGAAGTTGTTAACTGGGCAATGACTTCATGAGGTTGGAGAATGGTACCAGCCTCAGGAACTGGGGTATCTTGAAATTGTCTGGAAAGGGCGTCTGCTTTAATATTTTTTGAACCAGGTATGTAAGACAAATTATAGTGAAACCGAGAGAAGAATAATGACCAGCGTGCTTGCCTGGAATTTAATCGTTTGGCTGTTTGGAGATACAGAAGGTTCTTATGATCAGTAAGTATAGTAAATGGCAAAGAAGTACCTTCCAGCCAATGTCTCCATTCATCCAATGCCATTTTGATGGCAAGCAACTCTTTATTCCCTACGTCATAGTTAAATTCGGAAGGAGTGAATTTTTTAGAGAAAAAAGCAACAGGATGAATCCTTCCAGTCTCTGGTATTCGTTGAGACAGAACAGCTCCAGCAGCAACAGAGGAAGCATCCACCTCCAGAATAAATTGAAACTCAGGATTTGGATGACGAAGGATAGGAGCTGAGGAAAAGGCTTCTTTGAGAGATTCAAAAGCTTCTATAGCCTCAGACGGCCATACTTTACAGTTTTGTCCTTTTCTAGTGAGAGAAGTAAGAGGAGAAGTAATAGTAGCAAAATTCTTGATGAACTTTCTGTAATAATTGGCGAAGCCTAGGAAACGTTGTAAAGCCTTCAAAGAATCAGGTCTAGGCCAATCCAAAATGGCAGAAAGTTTAGTAGGGTCCATTTCGAATCCAGATGCCGATATTACATAACCCAGAAAGGGTATGGATTTTTGATGGAACGAACATTTCTCCAGTTTAGCAAACAGATGGAATTCTCTTAGACGTTGAAGTACTTTCTTGACGTGGTGCACATGATCTTGGTGGTTCTGAGAAAAAATTAAGATGTCGTCCAGGTATATGATAACAAAGATATTCAAAAAATCACGAAAGATCTCGTTTACAAAATGCTGGAAAACCGCCGGAGCATTGCATAGCCCGAAGGGCATGACCAAATATTCATAATGCCCAAATCGAGTGTTAAAGGCAGTCTTCCACTCATCTCCTTTGCGTATACGGATCAAGTTGTATGGACCACGTAGGTCGAGTTTGGTGAAAATGGTGGCTCCCTGAAGATAAGTAAAAAGTTCAGGAATAAGGGGCAGAGGATAACTGTTCTTGATGGTAATCTGATTCAATCCTCGATAATCAATACAGGGTCTTAATCCGCCATCCTTTTTTCCCACAAAAAAGAAACCAGCCCCTACAGGGGAAGAGGAGGGCCGAATAAATCCTCTAGCCAGATTGTCTTTTATATATTCTTCCAGAGCCATGTTTTCTGGTTTAGAAAGTGGATATGTTTTGCCTCGAGGATAGGCAGCCCCAGGAAGGAGATCAATGGGACAATCAAAAGGGCGATGAGGAGGAAGACGTTCAGCTTCTTTTTTGGAGAAAACATCCACAAAGTCATGATAATGCATAGGTAAGGATTCCGGAGTTTCAACTGTGAGAGCAATAGTGAGTGGTAACTTAGTAATCTTTTGAAGACATTTAGTCTGGCATGTAGATCCCCAGGAAGTGAGTTCACCGAAAGTCCAAGAAAAAATGGGATTGTGAATCTGGAGCCAGGGTAATCCCAAGATAATGGGAAATTGCGGAGTGGGAATGACATCAAAACAAATTGTCTCGGAATGAAGTATTCCTACGGTGAGGAGTAAGGGTTGAGTAGAAAACTGAATGTATCCAGAACCCAAAGGATCTCCACTGACCGTAGAGACTGAAATGGAATACTCCTTCTTTAGTAAGGGTATAGAATGAGTAGAGACAAATGTAGAGTCAATGAACACTCCTCCAGCACCAGAATCAATTAGAGCTTGGGTATAGATCTTCTTATGTCCAATTAGAAGAGTTACTGGAACAAAGAGTTTCTTGTATAGGGAATGACCACTATTTTGGCTTAACTCAGTTCCCTGGACTAGAGTTAAGCCCTGGCTTTTACTGGCCTAGTAGGACAATCCCTTAATAAATGCCCTTTAAGGCCACAGTACAGACATAAGCCAAGAGTCCGTCTTCTCAAGCGTTCAGTCTCAGTTAATTTTATACTTCCTACTTCCATGGGTTCAGCCTGATCAGTAGTAGGAGAGACTGGAGTGACTGGATTAGAAAAACGAGGAGCCAAACGAAAAGGAGTTCGAGTTGAAGTCCTCTGTGTTCTATCCTTTTCTTGTTGGCGTTCACGAAACCTGGCGTCGAGACTGATACAGAGATTTATTAAGGCTTCTAAGGACTCTGGAAGTTCACGATACACCAATTCATCCTTGAGACGCTCAGAAAGTCCTTTACGGAAAGCGGCTCTGAGTGCTCCCTGATTCCAAGTGGTTTCAGAGGCAAGGGTGCGGAACTCAATAGCATATTGAGAGACTGGTTGATTTCCTTGACGTAAATCCAGGAGAGTAGCTTCAGCAGCGGATGACCTTCCAGGTTTATCGAATACGTTTGAGAACGTAGATAGAAATGTATCAACATCCAAAAGTATAGGATCATTCTTTTCTAGCAAAGGTGATACCCAAGCCAAGGCTTTTCCTTTCATTAAGGAAATAAGAAATGCGATTCTAGAAGAGGGAGTAGCAAAAAGAGTAGGGCTATTTCGGAAATGAAGGCGGCATTGATTCAGAAAGCCTCTACATTCTTCAGGATTCCCATCATATTTATCCGGAAGAGGTATCCTGGGACTTAGTTGTACCTGAGACTGATTGTTAGGAATCGAAGGAGGTAATGCCTCAATCGGATTTGGATTGGGATTAGGATTGGGAGGTGCGGTAGCAACCAAATTTTGTAATAGAGCAGTAATTTGATCAAGTTTAGTGTCCAGAGACTGCAAGTGAGTGGCATGAGAACCCAAGAGCTGTCCCTGGTGAGCCACGGCCATAGATAATTCAGTGGGGTCCATTTTTATGGCCCGTTTGTAATGTCAGCCGCTCTGGAATCAATCCGGGATGTAACCCAACTGCTAGCGTGAATTGAAAGCACACGCTAGCACACTGAGAAATATCCAGGACGTGACCCACTCAGGAAGCAGATTAGAAGATAACTAAAATGAATATTGTTCCAGAATGCAGGAAAGCCACAAAGGATAAAACGTCCCTTTAAGCAGTACAAAGAACAAAAAGGAAATGCTCTTACTTGAAGCTTCTGAAAAAAGGTCCTCTTTAGCAGGCTTGTAAAACAAAGGAAAAGTTCTCTTTTGCAGCTTGTAAAAGTAAAAGTCCCTTTTAAGCAGGTGTATAACAAACAGAAAGGCAAAGTTCTCTTTTGCAGCTTGTAAAAGTAAATGTCCCTTTTTAGCAGGTTTAGAACAAACAGAATGGCAAAGTTTTCTTGTACAGCTTGTAAAAGTAAAAATGTCCCTTTAAGCAGGTTTATAACAGACAGAAAGGCAAAGTTCTCTTTTGCAGCTTGTAAAAGTAAAATGTCCCTTTAAGCAGGTTTATAACAGACAGAAAGGCAAAGTTCTCTTTTGCAGCTTGTAAAAGTAAAATGTCCCTTTAAGCAGGTTTTATTTATCAAAGAAAAGGTTTAAAGATAAAGGCAAAAGCAAGGTCAGGCAGGCAGAAGTCGGCATCCAAATATCAGCAAAAGGTAGAGGCAAAAGACAAGGTCAGGCAAGCAGAAGTCGGCATCCAAGTATCAGCAAAAGGGTAAAGGCTACAGGCAAGGTCAGGCAGGCAGAAGTCAACATCCAAATATCAGCAAGTAGGGTTTAGGCATGAGGCTTGGTCAGGCAGGCAGAAGTCGGTACACAAAAGAACAGAATTGATACGGTACTCACACTCCAAAGGAAAACAAACAAACGGGCCCCGATTCAGATCTCCCGCCGTGGTTTAAAGGCAGGAGCGTAACCGTCATCAGAGGGGTGTGTCGAGAAAGCGTCATGTTGCTAAGCAACATGACGTCAGACACACAGAGAAGTTCCGGGAGCCGCAGCAACACGGCGATGAACGGAGGTAATCATGACAAACTATAGGTTACCCACCAAAAAATGTGAATTGCACCTGATTGGACAGTGAAATTAACTATTTATATCTATTTTAAAACATGTTGTTTTACTAATTGCTAGCCACTCATATGGTTATGAGTATCAGATCTGTTACTTAAATGGGCTAAATCATGCCACTAGTATATTCCAATTAGGAAATAAAAGAAATTTAGATCATTTATATATTTATCAAAAGCACATAGTGACTAACAAGAAAAAAACTAAAATATATATACAAAATTTTGCAGCGTGTATCTAGGGTATGGTAGGAACATCCGTAATGAGATGAGAAGAGACCCACAGTCATTTATAGAAGCAACTATAGTCAATGGACATATTTAAGCCACGAGGTGCTATAGTGTCAAGTCGGTAGATCCACCGTGTTTCCATTTTCAGTAGAGCCTTTGCTCTATCTCCCCCACGTCTATTTTTCGGTACGTGGTCAATTAGAATGGTCCTCAATGAAGAGATAGAATGTCCAGCTTGTGCACAGTGGCGTGCCACCGGTTGGTCAGAGGTGCCTTTTTCCAAAGCCAATCGAATTGCTGTCTTATGGTTGGCCAACCTCTCTCTAAATGATGTAATTGTTTTGCCCACATAGTACAGCGAACATGGGCAAATGATCACATAGATAACATGATCCGAAGTGCAGGCGAGCCAATGACGTATCTGGAAGGTTTGATTCGTGTGTGGATGATGAAACTTATTTCCAATGATCATTCCATTACAAGTGATGCAATTACCACATCTATAACATCCCTTCTTCTTAGGGGGTAACCAAGTTTGACTTTGGTAACTAGTAATGGGATCAGTCTTCATCAGTATATCACGAAGATTGCGCGCCCTCTTATACACCAATCTTGGCGGCGGTGTTACTCCAAATGGTAATGTGGTGTCGGTTGACACAATCGGCCAGTGTTGCTTAATTATGTCTTGTACTTTGCGTGAAGCTGGGGTATACGTAGTAATGAAATTCATCCGTTGTTCGACCGGCTTGAGTGGTTTTGTTAGCAACGATTGTTGGCTGAGTGCTAATGCTTTGTCACCTTGTTCTTTAATCAGCGATTCAGGATAGCCTCTGTCGATAAATTTCTGTGCCATTGCTTCTAGTTGAGCCTTCTTGTGGGTCTCCTCGGTGTTATTGCGTACGACACGCAGGAGTTGAGATTAGCTTACCCCCTTTTTTTGAAAGGATGGATGAAAACTATTATAATGTAGAGTCGAGTTTTTGTCTGTGGGTTTATTATATAGTGTTGTAAAGAGTCTAATGCCAAATGGTGTATCCTTCTTATAGATCTCAAGGTCCAAAAAATGGATACAATTGTCATTACAGTCCATCTTGAACCGTACAGTAGAATCAAGACTATTAAGATTGTTAAACCAAGAGGTTAAAGACTCTTTGTCACCCCTCCATATCATGAAAACATCATCGATGTAGCGCTTGAAGAACCTAATGGAGCCCCGCTCAGCAAAAAAGATATGCTCCCGTTCATACATCGACATATATATATATTTGCATAGGATGGGGCCATATTAGACCCCATAGCTGTTCCAAGTACTTGCAAATAAAATGTGTTCTCAAATCGGAAGTAGTTTTTGGCTAAGCAGAGCTCCAAAAGTTCCAACAAGAACTCCACTGGTGGGCCACAGTAGTAAGAATTGCCCGATAGGATTCTCCTGACCATCTCCATCCCATGTACATGTGGGATAATGGTATATAAATTAACAACATCCAATGTGACTAAAATGTCACCCACCTGTATGTCATTCATCTGGGATAGAAGATGTATGAGTTCAGAAGAATCCCTCAGGTAAGAATCAGTCGATTGGACAACAGGTTGCAGGAAGTAATCAATGTATTCAGCGAGAGGCTGGAGAAGTGAGCCCCTCGCTGATACTATTGGACGACCTGGTGGGTTAACCATACTCTTGTGTATTTTGGGCAATAAATACAAAATAGGACTAATAGGGTTCTCAACCGTTAGGTAACCAAAGGTGTCCTCATCAATAAACCCTGCATCCAAAGACATACACAAGAGTTTGTCAACCTGTTCTTTAAATTTGGTAGTAGGATTAAATGTCAACTTTCGGTAGGTTATACCATCTTCTAATTGTCTGAGTGCTTCACATCTATACATATGATAATCTAACACCACAATTGCACCTCCCTTGTCGGCTTGTCTAATCACAATGGTGCTATCATCAGTTAGAGTTTTTAAAGCACTTCTTTCCATTGTGGTGAGATTATCATATGTATTGTTAAAATGAGATTGACTCGCACTGATATCCGTGTTAACCATACGTGTGAATGTTTTAATCGTGGGGTGAGTAATAGGAGGTTCAAAAGAACTCCTAACTTTAAATGGTTTAGGTTCATACTCCACACTATTTTTAAAAAACTCTTTGAGTTTTAGTTGCCGTTGGAAACGGTGCAAATGAACACGGATATCAAGTAAATCAGTTTTTGGAGTAGGGATAAATGATAAACCCTTGTTAAGAAGTGAAAGCTCTACATCAGACAAATTCCGTGAACTCAAATTATACACTATTGTTTCTTTTTTCGATTTACAACTTTTTTGGTGTTTCCTCCCCCCCCTCCTATAGTGTCTGGATCTGTGGCTGTAGGTAAAGGGGGCCTCTGTGAAGATCTTGTGGATACTCCACTGCCACCATCTGTTTTTTGTGAAGTGCTAGTAATTTCACTACCTGAGGAGTCACCCCCACTGCTATCAATAGTGTCAAAATTAACACGTTTGTTCTTAGAAAACCTGCCCTTTTTGTTGTAAGTAGTCTCATTTTTCCCATACAACCATCTGTAAACCTTTCTGTCTCTGTAGTCATTCTCAACCGTATTATATTTTTTATTTTTAAATGTAAGTAATTCTTGTTTATATTTGGAAACCTGTGTTGCCAATTTATTCAACCAGTCAGTCTCAGAGTCATTACTTAATATATATAGGAGTTTGTCTTTAATGAGTGTAATGTCATTTCTCACTATCACTTTTAATCTGGATACTTCTTCAATTACTAAAAGCATTAGATCATGTGAGCATTTGTTTAGGATTCCGCACCATCGCCTGCAGAAATCCATATTAATCCTACCTAAGGTTGGAATGTTTTAATCCATCCTTTCAAAAAAAGGGGGTAAGCTCATCTCAAATCCTGCGTGTCGTACGCAATAACACCGAGGAGACCCACAAGAAGGCTCAACTAGAAGCAATGGCACAGAAATTTATCGACAGAGGCTATCCTGAATCGCTGATTAAAGAACAAGGTGACAAAGCATTAGCACTCAGCCAACAATCGTTGCTAACAAAACCACTCAAGCCGGTCGAACAACGGATGAATTTCATTACTACGTATACCCCAGCTTCACGCAAAGTACAAGACATAATTAAGCAACACTGGCCGATTGTGTCAACCGACACCACATTACCATTTGGAGTAACACCACCGCCAAGATTGGTGTATAAGAGGGCGCGCAATCTTCGTGATATACTGATGAAGACTGATCCCATTACTAGTTACCAAAGTCAAACTTGGTTACCCCCTAAGAAGAAGGGATGTTATAGATGTGGTAATTGCATCACTTGTAATGGAATGATCATTGGAAATAAGTTTCATCATCCACACACGAATCAAACCTTCCAGATACGTCATCGGCTCACCTGCACTTCGGATCATGTTATCTATGTGATCATTTGTCCATGTTCGCTGTACTATGTGGGCAAAACAATTACATCATTTAGAGAGAGGTTGGCCAACCATAAGACAGCAATTCGATTGGCTTTGGAAAAAGGCACCTCTGACCAACCGGTGGCACGCCACTGTGCACAAGCTGGACATTCTATCTCTTCATTGAGGACCATTCTAATTGACCACGTACCAAAAAATAGACGTGGGGGAGATCGAGCAAAGGCTCTACTGAAAATGGAAACACGGTGGATCTAACGACTTGACACTATAGCACCTCGTGGCTTAAATATGTCCATTGACTATAGTTGCTTCTATAAATGACTGTGGGTCTCTTCTCATCTCATTATGGATGTTCCTACCATACCCTAGATACACGCTGCAAAATTTTGTATATATATTTTAGTTTTTTTCTTGTTAGTCACTATGTGCTTTTGATAAATATATAAATTATCTAAATTTCTTTTATTTCCTAATTGGAATATACTAGTGGCATGATTTAGCCCATTTAAGTAACAGATCTGATACTCCTAACCATATGAGTGGCTAGCAATTAGTAAAACAACATGTTTTAAAATAGATATAAATAGTTAATTTCACTGTCCAATCAGGTGCAATTCACATTTTTTGGTGGGTAACCTATAGTTATTCTGATCTGTTCTTGTCATTTATTAGGCACATGTCTATTAACATATTTTTATGGCATCGATCAATATTAGACCTTTAGCTTACTGAGGTGTGTAATGCGCTGTGTTGCCCTGATGCCCTTACATTAATGCGCTGACGTGTATATATTATTTTTCTTTAGTAGCGTGTTGTTCCGCTGTTCTCGCATATATTGTTTAGGGTTACCAGGACAGCCAGTTCTGACGCTATGTCGTCACTACGTATGCGCGCGTTATTTCGTTAAGCGTGCATGCGCAGTAGCATTATACACACTAACAGGTTACCACGGACACGCATGTTGGCTTGCGGTCCAGCTTTGACACGTTTGATACACAGCTGTATTAATCAGCTTTGTACTTGGCAGTTTTTTATGTGGTTTTCTGATTGGTGGGTGGGGGTATTTAAGGGTTTTTCTTGTGTATGTTGTAATATGCCTGATCTATTTTGATGAATTACTGCATGTGATCAAGGCTCCAGTGGGAGCTGAAACGTTATGCTTTGCATTAAAAGAAGGTGTGTTGCTTAAATCTCGTGTGCTGGCTTTTGTGGCGTGGGACTACAGGGATCAACACCAGGTCTTGTCTCTATGCTTATACTTTTGTCTACATTTATCTTGGCCGTGCATTCGAGTGGTTGCTACATTAGTGAGTGCTGATCTTTTTTGTAAATCTTATATATATACATATATATGTGTGTGTGTGATGTGTGTGTATGTGTATATATATATATATATGTGTGTGTGTGATGTGTGTGTATGTGTATATATATATATGTGTGTGTGTGTGATGTGTGTGTATGTGTATATATATGTGTGTGTGTGTGTGTGTGTGTGTGTGATGTGTGTGTATGTGTATATATATGTGTGTGTGTGTGTGTGATGTGTGTGTATGTATATATATATATATATATATATATGTGTGTGTGTGTGTGTGTGTGTGTGATGTGTGTGTATGTGTATATATATATGTGTGTGTGTGTGATGTGTGTGTGATGTGTGTGTGTATGTGTATATATATATATGTGTTTGTGTGATGTGTATGTGTATGTGTATATATATATATATATATATATAAATACAAGCAAAGTGCACTCCAGATTCTGAACAGGTAACAGCTTCGGGTGCTAGCAAACAATCGAATTATAGCAGAAGACAAGAAGCACTCCAGAAGTCTTTCAAACATTTCACCTTTAATTAGTGAACGTTTTCGGGCAATAAACTGCCCGTCCTCAAACTTACAAGGTTACCAAAACTTACCACCCAGCTGTGTTATGAACCGCCACCAAAGGAAAGTGAGCCACGCTCTCCGCGGTGGATGCGCCGCCCATAGCGAGTGACGTCATCGCCCGCGGCAACGTGTGAGGACTGGAAAAAAAAAAACAACAACAATAACAGGCAAATCATTATACAGGCATAAAACAAGCCCTAAGCATAAGAGATAAGCCTACAAAATAAGCACAAGGCAACATTACAGATCAGAATAGGGAATAGGTTATATCGCCATATGTTAATATACGGTTGTCATAGCAACCAGTAAACAATAGACGCCATATGTGGCCAGTCGTAAATTATGTAAGCAAGAATAACAATAAACATAGACAAAATAACACTAACATCCAATTATGTGACTCCACAGATCAGCAAAGCTACCAGAATTGAAAAGATACCAAAACCTTCGGTACAACAAATAAAGCAAAAAGCTGAAAAGCGGAGTCATATACAGGATGAAAAGAAAGGAATTAGCAAATAAGCTAATAAAATTACAGTAATTGAAATGGAACGTAGCTCTCATAAAGTAATATGAATGATCATGGACTCCCACAGAAATATGGATGAACCCCATATTCCGAAGCAAATAGCAGCCAATGGACAGGAATCATAGGAACACCTGCCAATCTAGCTGTGTATTCAGCCCATAAGGCACGAGAGTGTTCAATTCAAATGTCCATTTAGCTTCTTTTTGAAGTAGCAGTCGGTTCCTATCACCTCCTCTTGACAACTGTGGCACATGGTCTATAATTGTATACTTAAGGTCCATGACACTGTGTTTGTATTCCAAAAAGTGTCTGGCAACTGGTTGCTCCGATGTGCCCTTATTAAGTGCCGTTTTGATAGCAGATCGATGATTTGCCATACGTGTACGCAAATCATTGCAGGTCTTTCCTACGTAATACAGCCCACAAATACAGTGTAATAGATATACTATATGTGTGGTAGTACACGTCAGGCAGAATTTGTGTTTATAAATCTTGTGTTTTTGTGGATGAGTAAAGCACGGTCCAGTGATTAGACCCCCACATGTTGTGCAGCCAAGGCATCGAAAAACCCCTGGTTTTTTAATATCCAACCATGTTGAAGATTTATAACTTTGTATCGGGTCAGTTTTAATCAGCAAGTCCAGCAGAGACCTGGACCTCTTATAGCCCACTCTTGGTGGTTTAGCTTTGTGTAAGGGTAACGATCTGTCCGTGTTAATGATCTCCCAATGCTTGTTAAGAATGTCCTTAAAGGGGCCTTTGTCACCTGTGAAGGTTGTGATGAATGTCATCCTTTTATCCTCCTTTTTGGGTACTAAATCCCTGGCCTTGCAGACCTGAGCCCGCTGTTCATTCAGTAGTTTGTCAGGATAGCTCCTACTTTCAAAGCGTTGCACCATCTCAGTGAGTTGTTCTTCTCTTTTGTCAATTTCAGAGTTATTCCTCACCACTCTAAGCAATTGAGATTTAGGCAATGCTTTCTTCAATGTGGGGGGATGGCAACTGGTGTAATGTAGTAAGGAGTTTCTATCGGTCTCCTTTCTATACAAAGTTGACTGAATCCTACCATTGCTTATATATAACCTGACATCTAAAAAATCAATTTGTATTTTGCTTGATGTCATTTTGAACTTCAGAGCCATATTCGCCCCATTAAGCTCTTGAAACCAATCATCCAAGCTAGCTGACGTTCCGGACCAGATCAAAAAAAGGTCATCTATGTATCGCTTGAAAAAGCGAATATTTTTGACCTTAAATAATTCTGTCCCAAACTCCTCGAAATGGGCCATAAACAAATTGACGTAGGATGGGGCCATATTTGACCCCATCGCCGTCCCCTTCAACTGTAAATAGAAGGATTGTTCAAAGCGGAAATAATTGGTAGTCAGGCAAAATTCCAATAATTGTAGGATTATCTCAGGAGGTGGTCCAATGTATGGATATCTGCAAAGATGAAATAAGACAGCAAGTAACCCCTCATCATGAGGGATTACAGTATATAGACTAGTCACATCCAGTGTGACTAGCCATGTGTCTTCATCTATATCTTCAAATGGTTTCAGCATCTCCAGTAATGCCATTGAATCCCTCAAGTATGACGGTGTATTATATACCAAAGGTTGTAAAAACCTGTCCACTAAGGTGGCAATGGGCTGTTGTATTGACCCTATTGAGGATACAATGGGTCTTCCAGGGGGAGGTGAAATCCCCTTATGTATTTTGGGGAGGGTGTATAGAAATGGGGTTCTGGGATGTAGTACCACTAAATACAGGTAGGTATCCTTGTTGATAAAACCTTGATCATATATCAGTTTGGTATACTCATCCAGATGTTTCTTAAATACCTGTGTAGGGTCATGTGGTAACGGTCTATATGTACCTATATCCGCAAGCTGTGATATGATCTCCATCCTCTAATCTCTATAATTGAGAATAACCACTGCCCCACCTTTGTCGGCTTCACGTATGATTAAATCTTTGTTGTCCGCAAGATTTCTTAAGACTTTCCAATCTTCTTTAGAGAAGTTATTGAACGTCTCTTTATGTTGTATGGCTAGAGACTGATTCATATCCTCCTGTAACAGTCGCGTAAAAGTATTGATACTTGCGTTGCCAAATTGTGGAGTGTATGTGGATTTTTTCTTCAGTTGGCTGTGATCTGTGTCCATTTCACCAAATTTTTCTTTTAGGGAAAGTAGTCTCTGAAATTTTTTTGTATCTATATAAAAGTCAAATGGGTCAGTTCTAGAAGTTGGAACAAAGGTAAGACCTTTATTTAGAATCACAATCTCAGAGTCACTTAGGGGGTAATCACTCAGATTGACTACTATGTCATTTTGCATCGTTACTTCTGTATTGGTGGTTTTCCTCTTATACCAACCTCTCCTGATCCTCTCCCTCTTCCTCTTCCCCTGTAGTTTTTTGAGCGTGTTGTTACTCCTTTAGGGTGTTGTATCTCTTGAGAGGGGTTTTGTGCTTGATCCGTGTCAGAACCTGAACCAGACCCTGAACTTTCAATAGTGGTCAAATCCTGGGATTTATAATAGTGTGGTCATCTCCTCCTGGCGATATGCTGCCTCTGTCTCTCACTAGCAGACAATTGCCATAAATAGACACGTTTGTCTCTATAATCACTAATCACAGCTTCCAATTTTTTATTTTTAAATTGTATGAGATCAGTTTCATATTTATCAATCTTAATCTGTAATTTGTTAAGACAATCCTCTGTATGATCCGCCTGTAGTCTGGACAAATTAGGTAATTCATAAACTGTAATCTCTGCTTTGATTAATTGTAGTAATCTACCCACTTCTTGTATAACTAATAACACCAGATCTAGTGAGCATTTGTTTTCAATGCTACACCACCTTTCACAGAACAAAGGGTTGTTTCTGCCCAAAGTGGGCACGTTTCTGATTCGAAATCCCCTTGGGATAAAGCCTCTTCGATAATAATCAGAGAGATATGCCCCATGCAAGGTAAGATCCTTCTCCTTTTGTTTTAACTTTAACAAATAGGTATAGATATAATCTGGTTTGTCCAACACCGGCCGTAGTGTTATTTTGTCAAACAGAATCCCCTCTGCATCCGCTTCCGTAAAGTGGAAGGTACTAGCTCCAGGGATCGTGTCAATGTCCCCAATATCCTCAGCAATGCCAGATGTAATATCAGTTGTCATACTGTGTCCAATGAGTCCCCAGAAATATTGTAAGTCCAACAACAGCAAGGAGATATACTCCAAAAATGAAATCGGGTGCAAGCAAAAGATCAAACAGAAATACAAGCAAAGTGCACTCCAGATTCTGAACAGGTAACAGCTTCGGGTGCTAGCAAACAATCAAATTATAGCAGAAGACAAGAAGCACTCCAGAAGTCTTTCAAATATTTCACCTTTAATTAGTGAACGTTTTCGGGCAATAAACTGCCCGTCCTCAAACTTACAAGGTTACCAAAACTTACCACCCAGCTGTGTTATGAACCGCCACCAAAGGAAAGTGCGCCACGCTCTCCGCGGTGGATGCGCCGCCCCTAGCGAGTGACGTCATCGCCCGCGGCAACCTGTGAGGACTGGAAAAAGAAAAACAACCACAATAACAGGCAAATCATTATACAGGCATAAAACAAGCCCTAAGCATAAGAGATAAGCCTACAAAATAAGCACAAGGCAACATTACAGATCAGAATAGGGAATAGGTTATATCGCCATATGTTAATATACGGTTGTCATAGCAACCAGTAAACAATAGACGCCATATGTGGCCAGTCGTAAATTACGTAAGCAAGAATAACAATAAACATAGACAAAATAACACTAACATCCAATTATGTGACTCCACAGATCAGCAAAGCCTTGGCTGCACAACATGTGGGGGTCTAATCACTGGACCGTGCTTTACTCATCCACAAAAACGCAAGATTTATAAACACAAATTCCGCCTGACGTGTACTACCACACATATAGTATATCTATTACACTGTATTTGTGGGCTGTATTACGTAGGAAAGACCTGCGATGATTTGCGTACACGTATGGCAAATAATCGATCTGCTATCAAAACGGCACTTAATAAGGGCACATCGGAGCAACCAGTTGCCAGACACTTTTTGGAATACAAACACAGTGTCATGGACCTTAAGTATACAATTATAGACCATGTGCCACCGTTGTCAAGAGGAGGTGATAGGAACCGACTGCTACTTCAAAAAGAAGCTAAATGGACATTTGAATTGAACACTCTCGTGCCTTATGGGCTGAATACACAGCTAGATTGGCAGGTGTTCCTATGATTCCTGTCCATTGGCTGCTATTTGCTTCGGAATATGGGGTTCATCCATATTTCTGTGGGAGTCCATGATCATTCATATTACTTTATGAGAGCTACGTTCCATTTCAATTACTGTAATTTTATTAGCTTATTTGCTAATTCCTTTCTTTTCATCCTGTATGTGACACCGCTTTTCAGCTTTTTGCTTTATTTGTTGTACCGAAGGTTTTGGTATCTTTTCAATTCTGGTAGCTTTGCTGATCTGTGGAGTCACATAATTGGATGTTAGTGTTATTTTGTCTATGTTTATTGTTACACGTTGCCGCGGGCGATGACGTCACTCGCTAGGGGCGGCGCATCCACCGCGGAGAGCGTGGCGCACTTTCCTTTGGTGGCGGTTCATAACACAGCTGGGTGGTAAGTTTTGGTAACCTTGTAAGTTTGAGGACGGGCAGTTTATTGCCCGAAAACGTTCACTAATTAAAGGTGAAATATTTGAAAGACTTCTGGAGTGCTTCTTGTCTTCTGCTATATATATATATATATATATATATATATATATATATATATATATATATATATATATATATATATATATATATATATATACACACACATACATATACATACATACAAACAAATATGCCATTTGAGTGGTTTACACACATACACATTTTACAGCCTTACAGTCTACAAACTTTGTTGTCAAAGTGCCCTAAAGGCTGTAAATCACAATTGGCAGCTTGTAATAAAGAGCAGAGCAGCTAGTCCCACATAACCTCCACACCTCCAAGGCCTTTATAGAACAAAAACATTCATCCTGAAGCAGAATTTAAACTCCTGGCTATAAAAAAGGAATACAGCACATAACAAGTGAATACACTGCAACCCTCTCTGGTAGCCAAGGGGTTAAAGTGCTCTGCTTGTTATGTTTTCATTCTAGGCAGCATTAGAAGCCTTGTACAGTCCTAACCTGTTCTGAAGCTTTCATTCCTCAAAAAAAAGTTTCTGCACCACATCAACATGGAGCTTGGCTGTGTGAGGTAACATAAGTACATAAAATAAAAGTGAAACTAAACATGCCTGGCGAAAATGGGAGGGGTTTAGTTTTAATCTTTGCCCCTCTCTCCTTCATGGCTCCCTCAACTGCTGTAACATATTCCCAATGAAACACTCGACTTTGTAGACACCTGGCAGCACAATTCTAAAATAAATGCCCTCATAAAAAAAAAAAAAAAGTTTTTATTTTTTTATTTTTATTACTGACAGGCAGGCGCCCCTCACTGCAAGGCGCCTGTAGGCACATGCCTACTGTGCCTAATGGGAAATCCGGCCGTGAGCTTGAGAAAGGGGCAGGTGCCCCGAAACGTTGCTCTAATAAAAGGTATAGCCTTTATACCGTGTGCCACTTTTGTGTGATGCTTCTATGTATCCTGAGGCGTAGAGGGTGGTCTCCTAAGGTGTTGTTTATGAATGTACACTGGAAATACTGAGATATACTCAGTGGTGAAGTGCGGATTTCATTGTTTCTAGACATAGGACACAGACATATGAACCAGATAACATAATGGTGGATAAAATAAAAGGTTAGAGGGTGTTTGGCCAGTGTTTGCATGGCTGTAGGGCACAGTACAGCAGCGTAACTCATTATTTCAAGTAGATATTTCAACATAACCTAAGTTTTTTATATGTAGTTGATTAAACAACATTTATGTTATTGGCTTGATAGGTTTATACGTGTGTACAGATGTATTTATATGTGTATATATGTATTTACAGACATATATACATACACTCACCGGCCACTTTATTAGGTACCCCTTGCTAGTACCAGGTTGGACCCCCTTTTGCCTTTATAACTGCCTTAATTCTTTGTGGCATAGATTCAACAAGGTGTTGGAAACATTCCTCAGACATTTGTGTCCAGATTGACATGATAGCATCACGCAGTTGCTGCAGATTTGTCAGCTGCACATCCATGATGCAAATCTCCCATTCCACCACATCCCAAAGTTGCTCTATTGATTTGAGATCTGGTGACTATGGAGGTCATTGGAGTACAGTGAACTCATTGTCATGTTCAAGAAACCAGTTTGAGATTATATGAGCTTTGTGACATGGTGTATTATCATGCTGGATGTAGCCATCAGAAGATGGGTACACTGTAGTCATAAAGGGATGGACATTGTCAGCAACAATACTCTGGTAGGCCGTGATGTTTTAACAATGCTCAATTGGTACTATGGGGCCCAAAGTGTACCAAGAAAATATCCTCCACACCATTACATCACCACCACCAGTCTGAACCGTTGATACAAGGCAAGATGGATCCATGCTTTCATGTTTTTTTACACCAAATTCTGACCCTACCATCTGAATGTCTCAGCTGACATCGAGACTAATCAGACCAGGCAACATTTTTCCAATCTTCTATTGTCCAATTTTGGTGAGCCTGTGCAAATTTTAGCCTCAGTTTCCAGTTCTAAGCTGGAGTGGCACCCTGTGTAGTCTACTGCTGCTGTAGTCCATCTGCTTCAAGGTTTATTGTGTTGTGCATTCAGAGATGCTATTCTGCATACCTTGGTTGGTAATGAGTGGTTATTTGAGTTACTGTTGTCTTTCTATCATCTCGAACCAGGCTGCCCATTTTCCTCTGACATGATCAAAGCATTTTTGTCTACACAATTGCTACTCACTGGATATTTTTTTTTTTACCAATCTCTGTAAATCCTAGAGATGGTTGTGCGTAAAAATCCCAGGAGATCAGCAGTTTTTGAAATACTCAGACCAGCCCGCCTGGCACCAACTACCATGCCACCTTCAAAATCACTTAAATCCCCTTTCTTCCTCATTCTGATGCTTCGGTTTGAACTTTAGCAAGTCGTCTTCATCACGTCTAGATGCCTAAATGCATTGAATTGCTGTCATGTGATTGGCTGATTAGCATTTTGTGTTACAAAGCAATTGAACAGGTGTATCTAATAAAGTGGCCGGTGAGTGCATATAAACACATAAATACATATGTACACGTATATAGACACACACACACACATATATATATACTGTATGTATATATATATATATATATATATATATATATATATATATATTGTATATATATAGTGTTTTTAATACTGTGTACGTACTGTAAATCTTTTACATTCCAATGTACCTCACATAGGGCAATATGTTGTAAATGTTTTTAAATAGAAATTCCTATATATATGTGTGTATATACAATTTAGACAAAGGATATTCAGGCTCTCTGTGTTCCATACAAGTATAAATTTATTGAAGATCCACAATAAAACCACAATATGCACAAGCAGTACATCAGCAGTAGCCACCGCTGCAGACAAGTATAGGTGTTGAACACAGCTGGGCTATAGTGCAGCAGACATGTTTCGTGCCTTCCGGCACTTGTTTTTATATATATATATATATATATATATATATATATATATATATATATATATATATATATATATATATATTATACAGTTCTTTTTATGAATAAATAGAGCATATTCTGCTATGTAAAGAACATTGGAATTTGAAACATTCATATTTCATGTTGGGTTAGCTTTTCACGCTCTATATAAGTCTATTGAGGAATAACACAGTCACAATATTCTAACTTCAGCTTTTTGCGCACATCAGGATAGTATTCAAGCAAAAACTTTTCACATTAAACTTGTAATATGTGCAGTACCCAAGACGTGCAAAAAGTCAAGTCGAGCATAGTTAATGCACGAGCGGAAGCGATAAATAGTGCTTCATTCGTAATCCAGTGTCAGTATTTTTTTCCTTAATAGTATGTAAAAACAGTGTAAGTCTGGTTGAAGCAATAATATGATTTAGACAAGAATAGAGGAGTAAGGTACTTATTCCAGCTTTTCAGCTTGACTTCTACTAAAACAATGTTTACCTCAAATTCCTGTGTTTACAGAGTACCCATGCAAGTTCTATATATGAACTACTACAGCTCAGGCTGATTAGAATCTGCCAAGCCTCCTTAAAGGCACAGGCACAGCACAACTTAAAGGGACACTGAACCCAATTTTTTTTTCTTGTGTGATTCAGATAGAGCATGCAATTTTAAGCAACTTTCTAATTTACTCCTATTATTAATTTTTCTTCGTTCTCTTGCTATCTTTATTTGAAAAAGAAGGCATCTAAGCTTTTTTTGGTTTAGTGCTAGTGTATAATTAGTGCGCCAATGGTCTGAAAATCCACTGTCTGTATGACAGTGAGACACAATCACAGTGTTAAAAATCTAAATATATAACTATACGATACAAATCGTTATAGAAAAATACCCCAATCAAATTATATTAGGATACAAATGAATTCTTAAGAAACAAATAAATTCTTCTTAGATATTAAAAGTGATAACATAATATAGTGGTGTCTTTGCAGCAAACACCCCAAAATAATAAGGTGATAAAACTGCAAGGCACTGTAAATAATGAACACAGCAATGTGATAGAATTGTAAAATATTATAGTGAAAAAGTCCCAATGATCAAAGTTCAAAGTGTTACATATATGATGGGCGTAATGTCCGAATCACAGTAGGCAGGCTCTTCTCCAAAAGATCCCTGTTGGTGACCCAGGGGTGGTTACTATATAGAAAAAAAGATAAAAGAAGGCGCCAACATAGTGCGGTTACCAATGGGATGGAACACGCTTAGTAAATAATACCAGGTACTCACAGGATGAAAGACACTTGAGAAGTGTCACAGGTGCCTCCTGGACTCTCAGAGTTGTCCAGCTAACTCCCACTCCACTGTGGTGGTAAGGTTCCGCTTGTCTCTACCGATTAGGATGGCTCCGCTAGTGGTTGTGGCTCCCAGCCAGTATTCCAATAGGATTCTCTTGCGGTTTCCCCAAATCCAGCTATCCAGTTAAAATCCGTGCTCTCCGGTGAGAGGTGATACAGCAAGGATAAAAGTGGTTTGTGACGGTGGTAACAAACTACAATATTGCCATTAAAAATATCAGAAAAGAAAGTTCGTGGCTTCATAGACTTCTCTCCTACTGCTGGACAGGACTCTGGACAGCACTTTTTTATTGGTGGATGAATTTATCCACCAATCAGCAAGAACAACTCAGGTTGTTCACCAAAAATGGGCCGGCATCTAAACTTACATTCTTGCATTTCAAATAAAGATACCAAGAGAATTAAGAAAATGTGATAATAGGAGTAAATTAGAAAGTTGCTTAAAATTTAATGCTTTATCTGAATCTCGAAAGACAAACTTTGGGTTCAGTGTCCCTTTAATCCCCCAAAAAATACACAATACGGATTATTATTACAAAAAAAAATCAGATGTGAAAATTGTATTAAAAGTACCAATATCATAAAACATGTCTATATAAATAAATAATATGATCTGATTTGACAATTCTTACTCATATGCGACTGTAAAAAATAATGTGAAAAATACAATATACAAATAGTTATTTGATATGTTCTTGTCATTGTACTATTTAATATATCCTGAAATTTTTCCATGAAAATTATTTTCTCAGATGTAACACCAACTGCAAATCATGATGATATTATGTGTATGTAGAATACGGAATAGAAAAGAGATGAGTAATCTATTTAAATCACAAAACATTCTTTATTTGTGACACTTAGCTCAAGATGTATGTTTACAGATTTGACAACACTTCACTGAGATTCTTACAAATAGAGAAATGTATACGTTCAAAATGCAACATTGCTTAAATAGCTATGAAGAAAATACTGTATGATAGTTTCCATTTTAATGACATTAGTAAAAAAACTCCAGTATTACAGAGATGCTGCAAACAACTTATTGGGACATTTGGACATCCGTCAGCTTATGTAAGTGTCTTAGAATTCTATGGATTTGCAAATATCTTTAATTTTCAGTTTTTTATAAGCAATTGCTTAATTCCTGATATACACATGTTCTATGGAAACACATGCGTAGGTCTGTACTAATATTATAAGCCTTCACGTGTATAGAATCAGTTCTGGATTAAAATCCCCTTTATTCACACATAGGCCCCCATTTACCAAGGCGTCAACTTGTTCACTTTTCTATTACCGTATCTGCCTGTGTTGTTTCGGCAACCATATTTATTTTAAAAACTATTGAATCATATTGCATCATGTGCAACGCGATGATCATCTAACGAATGATAACTTTGGCAAGTGAATATTTGAATTTAATAAACTCAGAACGGATTAGAAGCATACACAAGGTATCATAAATGTGACATCCGCAGCAAATTTAATGCATGTGAAGTTTTATAAATGAATTGTTTGTTGCACCTAATTTAACATGGTAGTCAAGATGGCTTCTGGAAGTGATGTAACCCAGTATGGAAAAACTATATCTGGAAGAAATATCCAATTTTCTCATGACCAGAACAACATACTTGTAGGAAAGATATTATGATATGCTGTTTGGATTTAAAGCTAAGCAGACCTCAAAGTAGTAGTAGTGCAAAAATATAATTTGGGGTGACATTGCTGACGAGGTGAGCACACAGAAACCTTACAGGAAGGATATAGAACATTGTAAAAAAAATTCTAATGATATTAAGCGCATCACAAAGGCCAAGATTGCTCGAGAATAGAGGTATGGTAAGGGTACCAGTGGAGGCCAGCTTGTGTGGCAGATTTAATACATTACGAACAAAAAATGCTCCAATGTCTGGGTAACAAGAGCATTGAGGGTATAGCAGATGACTGCGACAGCAATCATCTTGTTTCAGGTTAGTTAAATATATGTGTTTTGTTTTTTCCAATAATATTTAATGTACTATTTTATGTCTTAATAACATTACAGTAATGTGTGTCTTTGATTTCCCACCAATTCTTTACAGTTCCTTAAAGGGACAGTCAACACCAGATTTTTTGTTTTTTAAAAAGATAGATAATCCCTTTATTACCCATTCCCCAGTTTTGCATAACCAACACAGTTCTAATAATACACATTTTACCTCTGTAATTACCTTGTATTTATGCCTCTGCAAACTGCCCCCTTATTTCAGTTCTTTTCACAGAATTACATTTTAGCCAATCAGTGCTAAATCCTAGGTAACTTCACGTGCATGAGCTCAATGTTATCTATATGAAACACATCAACTACCCCCCCACCCCCACCCCGTGGTCAAAATGCATTCAGATTAGCGGCAGCCTTCAAGGTCTGAGAAATTAGCATATACGCTTACCTAAGTTTAGCTTTCAACTAAGAATACCAAGAGAACAAAGCAAAATTGGTGAAAAAATTAAATTGGAAAGTTTAAAATTGCATGCCCTATTTGAATCATGAAAGTTTATTTTGTACTTGAGTGTCCCTTTAGTTAATAATTAATTGAACAAACAAAATACTTATTACATATATCTACTTTCATTATGTTAATTTGAGCAAAATTCTAAATTGACCCTTAAAATGATATTAATGTTTATAAACCTGATGCCAATAATTGTCTACCTTGAAAATAAGGATTTATATATATTTTCTAAAACAAAAACTCATTAGATGTCTTTATTTTGAAAGCATATATAATAAATCTGATAAACACTGAACTATAATCAAGTGTGCATCAATTTTTACTTATTTTAATTAACATTATTTAAAACCAAGATTATGGCGTCATTTACATATGCTACAATTTTTAATGTATTTATATCTGCTGTCTCTATTAACCCTTTCGTGACAGGGTTAAAGTGTCTACATCGGAACACCTGTTCCGATGTAGACAAATTGAAACTACGCGATCGTGCATACGATCGCGAGATTTCAATTATTGGATCGCATCTGGGGGGCGTCCCTACAACCCTAGGAACGCCCTCCAGACCGCGATCAAGTCCTTGAAGCGCAGAAGGCTTCAGGACAGCCGTTTGATATGACGTTCTATTCCGTCATAACGGCTTTAAAGCCCAGTGTAAATATGACGGAATAGAACGGCATAACGGCGTTAAAAGGTTAAAATAACCATCTCTTTTTACATTTATATATGTATCATTATACCTCTGATGTACCATATTTTGTTTTCAAACAACTAAATTTAATATTAATTTCTTAAAATAAATTAAAAAAAGTTTTTAAAAATATGTAGCTTTTTCACTTAAAATAAAATTAACTTGAAATGTATATTTTTAACCAGATTTAAAATATATTTTAACACATGTATGTATTGATATGTATATGGCAGAGGAGATTTGTCAGCTTAAGGCCACGGGACAAATTTAAGATGATAAGATGATTGTATTATTGTGTTGACATGTCTGTACAAAGATAGATAGTCCCTTATGACATTAAACACTTTGAGATGGTAATATAAAATGATAAATCATATATATATATATATATAGCTTTTCAGTTCCTGTTACAAATGGAAGTGCAGAACAGTGTTATATTCTACACAGCTATTGGCTGCACACTCTAGTGACCTATTTATAACTGTCCCTAATTGGACACATCAGAGAAGATAACCTAATTTACAAAATGGCAGCTCCCATTATTTTATAGACACTTGCGGCTAGATTTGGAGTTCGGCGGTAGATGGGTTGCTAACGCCACGCGTGTTTTATGTCTAACGCACGGCATTGTTTGACTCCGGTATTTAGAGTTCAAAACAGACCATCTAACGATGCTCCTAACGCGTGTATGTCACACGCGTAATACTGCCCGCGTAAGACAGTCTCCCATAGAGATCAATGGGAAAGCAAAAAAATAGCTTTTTTCACCTAACACTCGATCTCACGAGAAATACGCACAGCTCGGTCATATGACGCATACCACATCATGCACAACAATAACACGCCGCAAATGTCACAACAACAATCAATCAACAAAGCACACAAGCATTACACATTCACAAGCGGGGGGATTTGAAATAAAATTTAATACGGGGAATACGCATATACTTTAAGATGCGGAAATTCGCAAAATAACAACAAGGAATAAAAAATATATACATACACTAGAAAAATAATCGCATTCAATATAACTATATATTAGGACAAACATACATATACAACACTTCACTAATAACACACCATCGCAAATTCACATTTAAAAAGAATACTATTGGACAATGTTAGAGAAAATGACCACTATGACATCATCGCATTCTACACATTCCACAAATACTAACTCCAAATGAGCATGCGCAAATTCACACAACTAATACACATTGCACTAATATTAATTGCTAATAAAGCACACCTGAACACAATTTACAACGGAAATTGGTACATCATTAAACATTTACACAGGGTATATAAGCACCACACAAGCAGGGCTTCTTTGACTGTGTTGCTGGTGGGTCTTTGGAGATGGAAGGTTTAAGATTAGAGAGTTGGTGCATTATTGTGAGTGAATTAGTGTTAGCGTGAGTGAGTTAGTGGGAGTTAGTGGGAGTGGGAGAGAGTCTGTTAGTGGGAGCGTGAGTGAGTTAGTGGGAGTGGGAGTTGTTAGTGAGAGTTGTTAGGGGGAGCGTGAGTTAGTGGTAGTTAGTGAGAGTTAGTGGGAGTGTTTGTTAGTGAGAATTAGTAGTAGTGTGTTAGTGAGAATTAGTAGTAGTGTGAGTTAGCGAGCGAGTGATTTTTCTGTACACGTAACACATTTACACGCAAACACATTCAATACATACATACACTTATCAATAACACTACATACACTCCATACCCCCTACCCCCTCATACTACACTCCATACCCCATTCCCTGTAGTCCCATTCCCTTTCATCCCATTTACTCTTATCCCATACCCCATACCCATCCCATACCCATCCCCTAGTTACATTTAGTTTACACATCCTCCTTTTAGTCTTCTTCTTCTTTTGGTTTATTTAAATACTCCTTACCCTCTTTGTTTTTTTACATTCCTCTCACACTTTCAGCACTTTTTTTGTCTTTTTAGTTCTTTATTTTGACCCCCTTTCATTTCATCACACTCACATTTTGTTTGATTATTTGGGGTTTAGTTTAGGGAACAGATGGAGGCCAGGCAGGGGAGATGTAGAGGGGGGAGGAGAGGGAGGGGGAGAGGAACAGGGCAGGAAGGGGGGCAGGAAGGGGGGAAGGAAGCGGGGGTGGAAGCGGTGGGTGGACCCAGCCACTTGGTTCAAGATGAACAAGTGGCTGGGCCCAGTGGCGGACAGAGTAGGGCTTCACAGTCCGGGAAACAGAGGGCATCGTCACAGGGGAAGGCCAAGGCGACTAGGGAGGCGAGGTTTTCGATGGAGGAGAAGGAGGCCCTCGTCGAGGCCTATATGGCCAGGTATAGGAGGCTGCAGCACCAGAAGACTACCCCGACTGACAAGAGGAGGCTCTGGAATGAGATAAGAAATGCAGTCAATGCAGTGGGAGGCCGGAACAGAGATCTTGATTCGATAAAACATTGCTACCGGGACTGTAAGATGGATCTCAAGAAAAAGTTAAGCCTGGAGGCCCGACATGCTGCAGGAACCGGTGGCGGACCTGCCCTGGAAATAGAGTACTGCCGATGGGAGGAAATGTTGCGGCCCAGCATCTCCGAGGTGGAAATAGTCGGTATCGGAGGAATTGATACCGGGAACCTGCCACTCTCATCTGACGGTAAGCTCATTGAACAATAATTTCACATACGAATGTATTTAAAGGGACACTATACGCAAACCTTTACTTTTATGATTGAGGTAGCGAATACAATTTGACAAAACATTCAAATGTACTTATATTACCTAATTTGAATCATTCTTGAGATATATTTTAATTAAGAAATAGCCATGCACACGGTGAAACAATCACAGGAGGCAGCTATATTCAGCTAACAATCAGCATCTTATAAGCATATTTAGATATGCTTTTCAGCAAAGAATATCCAGAGAATGAAGCTAATTAGATAAGAAAAGTACATTATAAAGTTGATAATAAATGTATGCTTCTAAATCATGAAAGATAAAACATTGGGTTTCATGTCCCTTTAAGGATCAGATTAATGCTATAACGTTGTTTACACGCATTCAATTACTTTGCGGTTACATCACTATCTAGGCTATAGGTTAGGTGTGCATTTAAACAGACTGAAAACAAACGCAAAAACATTCAGATTGACCAGAGATATCACAAACACGGTTTTGAAAAAGCGGAAATCGTATTGATTGTTTGTTAGATTTCAAAGTGGATTAATGATTCTGCATTTGTAATTGTATTGTAAGCTAAGTCATTTAAAGCTTGATTTGCAAATATGCTAATATATAAAAAAAAAAAAAAATTTTTAATATACAGAGTCTGGGGAGGAGGCAGCACAAGAAACACAGCCTCATCTATCTCCCCGGGATGAGAGTGGTGGGGAGGAATTTCCACTTCGGAGGGAAGAGGCCCCCAATGACGAAGAGCGCATGGAAGCTGATGAAGAGGCCCCGGAAGCAGAGGAGGAGCCCGCGGAACCAGAGGACCCTCAAGGACCCGCACCCCACCGTGCACGGATACCCCGCCAAGCATAACAAGAGGAAATAGCGGAGGTGCAGGTTCTACTGGACTACATAGACCAGATGCGTAACTCCCGGATACAAAATATTGAAGGCCGCAATCGAATTCTTGATGGACAAAATCAAATAATTGAAGGACAAAACCAAATGATAAACGTACTCAATAGAATCGAACAAGGCCAAAACAGAATCTTTAATCTGCACCAAGAGATGTTCAATTTTTTCCGGGAGGTGCATGCTGGTCTACCTCCTGGTCCGCCTCCTGCTGCTGGGCCTCCTGCTGCTGGGCCTCTTGCTGCTGGGCCTCCTGCTGCTGGGCCATCTCCTCCTGCCGGCCCATCTACTCCTGCCGGCCCATCTACTCCTGCCGGCCCATCTACTCCTGCCGGGCCATCTACTCCTGCCGGGCCATCTACTCCTCTTCAGCCATCTCCTCCTCTTCAGCCAGCTTCTCCTCCTCAGCCATCTTCTCCTCCTCAGCCATCTTGTCCTCCTCAGCCATCTTCTCCTCCTCACCTTGGTCGTCCCAGTACTCTTCCTTCCACTCTTCCCACAACATCTCCAAGGAGAACTCTTCGGAGTCGGCAGTTGCCCCTCCCAGAGCCTCAGCCCCGTGGGAAGAGGGGAAGGAAGAGGAAGTAAGTATTTATTTTCATCTTTAATGTTTTTTTTATTTAATGTGTAATGGATAGGTATGTGATGATGTGGTTTTCATACACTTGTGGACCACACTCTGTATATAATCTACTTCTATGGGACCGGGTCCATGGAGGAAGATTGTTTGCAGAGTGTGGGTTATAAGTGTGTGAAAACCACATCATCACATACCTATCCTTGTTCATGATATTGATTGGTTTCTGTGATGTGATGTCCAAACTGTTTCCCGAATCGCAAACAAAATTACCATTACAATTATCCATGATGGCATATTACTGTTTGAATGCCAATAACACAGCTTAAAGGGACAGTCAGAAAATTATTGATTACAAAGAAAACACTGTATTACGCATTATCAAGTTGGAAACAACAAAACATGGAGAAATACGTGTGACTTATGTGCTTAACCTTGTATCTATGACTAGGAAAAATGACCACTTATTTGTTGTTCTGACATAACAACCTTTTAGATATCAATGATCAATACATGGTAAATAATATGCTGTATGAGCACAAGGTTTTACATATACAAATGCTATCCAAATGCCCTCTAGTGGTCAAATTGTATAATGATTACATGCACTCTTCAAGCTCGAAGAAATGAGCACACGAACCTCATAGGTTTAGCTAGCAAATTTAAATAAACAAAGACAAATGATTAATTGGTGAGAAACCTTTGATATCATTGATATTACAAAATTGACTTTTAGAATAATGCAAAACATTATTTGTTTTCTAAACTGTCCCTTTAACAAAATTACATATGCTAACACATATTTGAAGCTTGTTGGTATATCTACATGTACTTGGTCAAAAATTAAATATTGAAATCAGATTTATATTGACGTGTTAAATAAAGTATATTTTCTTAAAGAGACATTATTGTGTTAATTTTTTTTTTAGAAAGACATTTGTTTGAACAATGAATATGGTTTAAAGTCCTTTTAGGAGTGGGGGGTGAAAATATGCTAACAATAATATATTTGAAGATTAAACAATGTGGAACTCATACATGATACAAAAATCAACATTTGCATTAAAGGGACAGTATACTATATTTTTAACAGAACTGTATGTAATAGACACTACTACAAACAACAAGATTAACATATACTGATATCAATATTACAAAGCTTCAAACACTTTCAAAGAAAATCGGGTTAGCTCTATTGAAAATATAGATGAACCCCCATTACAACCGTAAAACAAGACAATACCCCATCATTAACATATGAAAAGAACACAAACAGGAGAAAGCTGGAGATGGTACTCACATGAAACTCAGAGGCTGGGCGAGGAGTCTGAAAATTAATTACATTTTCTTTGAACAGAAGCAAAATTAAACGTGTATTTGTTAAACAATGGACTATCTAACTAGAGACAAAATAAAAAGTTTTGATTTATAATGTGAGTGTCTAATGAACCTTTAATAAAATATACAACGAAATTACATTTAGAAGAAGTCGGCATCATATATTTAGCATATGATAAAGCTAAATGCATATTGATTACTTTATTCTAACACAATAGCGCATATTTATTAATTAGATATCTTTAACATTAAAAACAACAGTCATTTTTATGAAAAAGGAACATATTGTTGACAAACATATTAAACAACATGGACTATAGAGATTTGCACTTGCCTCGAAATATCATATGCATGAAAACATTTTGCTTTCGTTCGTTTATTCAACCAGACATCCAGCAAAAGAGAATGTGGTGGTCTTTATCAGCTACAGGTCAACAATGTAACATGATGCAAATAATACATATTCGCAAGGTTTTTAAAATTGGCTGCAGTCACAAACGTGTTTAACGTGCACAAACAAATATTGCGGGACTACGTAATCCAATCATACGTTTTTTTACCTTTGCATGTGACGTCTTAACATGGCGCTTCCTTGATCACGTAAGAACGCCATCCAATAAAAGGCACATTCTTGATCACGTAAGAACGCCCCAAAAAAAAGGCGTATCCTTGATCGCGTCAAAACGCCATCCAATAAAAGGCACATTCTTGATCACGTAAGAACGTCAGTCAATACAAGGAATCATTGGACAGCCTGGCAGGTGATGTTTTAAGCAACATGGCGCATCCAAGATAGCTGAAAAACCGCAGCCAATACAAGGACTCAGTTGACAGCTTGGCATATCACTAAAAAACGTATTTATATTTTAGGAACTAGTATGTGTCTAGATTGCTATCTAGGAATGTCACCAAATCATGAATCATCTTTTCAGACTTGACTGTCCCTTGAACTATAGCTATGGTGTATATCTTTAACATTTAAAAGATACACATGAGAAATACATATGCCATTGATGTTTTAAGATATGTTTTGATTGTTTTGGAATAACAATAATGATACATGGATTGATTAAACGTGTCATTTATTCAAGTTTAAATATGGTCAGCCTACCTATAGCCATATATGGGAGTAGAATTATTTTGTTAACATATTTTTTAAAAAATATTCATCATCTAAAATATTTGCATTACACACAGAGATTTATTTGGTTACACTTTTACAATAAGATAGAATAGAAAATGAAATACATGTGCTGTCAACATTACAATAAGATTGTTTATTAATAAGATTATATGTCCTTGTTCATGTAAAATGGACAAAAACGCTTTAGAAATGGAAATACATTCATTAACAATTGTGCTCACCATCCCTTAAAGGGACATTATTTTGTTTTTAAAAAGAGGATACACATAGACAATACTATTTCAATAAAATGAACACTTTACAGGGATTATATCATTGTATCAATCCTCAGATCATTTGTTAAAGGTGCATCAATTCATGCTGAGTTTCTAAATACACACATGGATGTGAAAATTGAAATATACATATATACACAAATAACAATCTATATATACATATATAAAACATTTACTATGCTAATCATAATCATGCAATGATAAAGCTAAGATAAAAATATATAAAGACAAATAATAAGATTACATTGGAGATGTTAATCTTAAAGTCATTTACAATTGTCTTACATATATGATTTTTTATAAAAAAATATTTTTGGTAGGTCCCTTTAAGGATCAACAAGATAAACTAGAGCTTTCAAAAAATAACATGAAGAATGAGGACAAAGAATCAGGCAATTACATGTCTTTTATTAGTATGTAAGAAAACATCAACAACGTTTAGAAATAATCTTTTAAAAATAAGGAATATTTGAGCCATATGACAAGGTAACAGAGTGCATCACAGTCCATGAAGAGAGTTGCCAAGGGCCACCATAGCCCCATTGGAGACATATGACAAGGTAACACAGTGCATCACAGTCCATGAAGAGAGTTGCCAAGGGCCACCATAGCCCCATTGGAGACATATGACAAGGTAAAAGAGTGCATCACAGTCCATGAAGAGAGTTGCCAAGGGCCACCATAGCCCCATTGGAGACATATGACAATGTAAAAGAGTGCATCACAGTCCATGAAGAGAGTTACCAAGGGCCACCATAGCCCCATTGGAGACATATGACAAGGTAACACAGTGCATCACAGTCCATGAAGAGAGTTACCAAGGGCCACCATAGCCCCATTGGAGACATATGACAAGGTAACACAGTGCATCACAGTCCATGAAGAGAGTTGCCAAGGGCCACCATATTGGAGACATATGACAAGGTAAAAGAGTGCATCACAGTCCATGAAGAGAGTTGCCAAGGGCCACCATAGCCCCATTGGAGACATATGACAAGGTAACACAGTGCATCACAGTCCATGAAGAGAGTTGCCAAGGGCCACCATAGCCCCATTGGAGACATATGACAAGGTAAAAGAGTGCAACAGGCACAACAATAAACTTTTAAAAAGGCCAAATGGCAACAATAAAAAAAAACATCAACATGTGGACGGAGGATTCTTATCGGCCACCTTGGAGCATCTCCAGATCCTCCACTTACTGGTCATCCTCTTCATCGTCCTGTGCATGTCCAGCTCCAGATTCAGGCCTTGAACTTAATCGCATAATTTCACGCAGAGTCAAGTCCTGAACCCGGAGCTGGGCCTGCATGGTGTCGTTCATCCCTCTCAGGACAGCTACGTTCCTCAACACGGCCTGCTCTACTCTTGCTATACCTTCTAGCATGAGCCATGCTGAGTCACAGCCTAAAATAAAGAATAAATTAAATATTAATGATAATTACACAACAGACGAAAAAAATAGAAAAGATACATTGTCATCATAAAGACAAATCATTCTTTACATCAATTAGTTTAAATTTATTCTTTACACATGAATTATGTTATTCAGAAAGACCGAAATCATTAAAGGGACAGTTTACTCAAACATGTTGTCCCCTTTAATTGGTTTTAGATGATCCACTTATACAGCTTGAGTGTATAAAATCTTGTTAAAGGATTTACATTGTACTTACATTAGCAATTTAAATATTTTAATTATACTGTGGTAGGCACACCTATCCTTAAACATTTTGGCATTGAGGACAAGCTGTGTAAACATAGCAACATGAAGAAATTACATTCCCACTGGGTTAGACAAGAGATAATGTATAAACATTTGTACATTAATTGTTGGATCCAAGTAGTGGTGATTGGTATATGTAGTGATATCCAATTAAAGGGACACTGAACCTAAATATTTAATTGACTGATTCAGATAGAGCATGACATTACAAATATTTAAAAATTACACATATTCTTTAAATGTTTGAATTCTATAGCTAGATTTTGAATGCAAGAATGTCGGTTTTTAGGGCAGGCCATATTTTTTTATCAACTTTGTTTGTCCCTGCTGGTTGATGGATACATTCATCCAACAATAAAGAAATGATGTCCACAATTATTTTATTTTTTAAAATAATTATAGGCATTTCTTTGTTTCAATAAAGATATCAAGAGAATGAAGAATAATTCATAAGAGTAGTAAATTATAAATTTGATTAACATTGCATGCTCTATTTGAATCACAATAGAAAATATTTTCCTTCAGTGTACCTTTAAGTATCTTATAATGTTGATTTTGAATGATACTTACAGCTGTGCCTGGGAAGGACAATCCGACACTCAGGACAATGAAGGTTGAGACAGGGGGGAGGGATGGGATTGGCTTGGGGAGGGATGGGATTGGCTTGGAGAGGGATGGGATTGGCTTGGGGAGGGATGAGCTGATGCTCCGGGATAGGCCGTACAGCTGGGGAGTGGGGAGCTGGGGTCTGGGCATCTGTACGGGCCATAATACGGGGAGAGCGGCGAAGGGGGTTGTAGGGGCGTTTTTTGGGAGGGGCAGGAAATGATATATGGGAAGGGCCGGCAGGGGTCTGGGCATGGGCAGGAGTCTGGGCATGGGCAGTGGTCTGGGCATGGGCAGGAGTCTGGGCATGGGCAGGGGTCTGGGCATGGACAGGGGTCTGGGCATGGGCAGGGGTCTGGGCATGGGCAGGGGTCTGTGACTGGTCAGGGGACTGGGCAGGGGCAGAAACCAGATGACCAGAAGTGGTGGATCCATCTGAAAATTGAATAAATATATATTAACATCTCATACATCATGAAATCAAATCAACGCATTTCAAATTGATTATGTTTTCAATATACTTAGAAGTGTGTTTGAATTTGTAAACAATTATGAAATGAGGATATGGTATGCATATAGGCACTCAGATGAATATCAATTACTGTCTGTACAATTATAACATTATTATTGTGTTTTGGCCTGGAATATGCATGTGACATAATGATGGCATGAATTATACATTTTTAAAAAAAAAATTCATGCTGCCTGATATAGAAAGGGGGCAGTAGTGTATTTGAACAGACAAATAATATTCCTTTTTAAAGTGCAAAAGCTGTAGACTTTGAATGTCTTCAATGAAATGATTTCAAATAAAGCAACATGTTGGAAACATGATAGATATATTTCACATACCATTAGACTCCAAGGCAGCCTCTTCCTCCTCCGTCACATATGTTAAATCAATCTCTGTAAAACATAACATGTTGTGTACACGTTAAGAACAGATATTATAACATATGTTACTGTTGTTCAAAGACACACATCAATGTTGCATTAAAGATATACACACCCAAAGTTATGATTTACATCATTTTGATGGAGCATACAAATTACATTAGATTTGTTATTCTCAATGATTCATATTTTCGATGTATTGTTTGTATTAATTTAAAAATCATAAAAGCATAGTACATAGAACATTTAAGATTTCTCATGTGTGTATCAGTTGATGACTGTTGTCAAAAATGAACATGGAAACAAACATATGCTATACATCTTCTGAATAACAAATGTGTAGACTAATAAAGTTTTAATTATTAATCTTTCAATATTAAAAGAAAATTAATATATAATCAGAAGAGAAAATTATATGTTTGTTTCAAATGTTATGCTTCATCAGAATCATGCTCATAATATTGATTACCAATACACCTTCAATGACATATAAATGAGTCAATGGACTTACCAGGAGACCGCAAAGGCGGCTCTATGTCACTGCTGGATTCCTGTGGGCTCACCACACCAACTCTCTCTATGAATGATATAGATATATATTAGGAAACACATTTGGGATATCACTAAATCACATCTGTATCGAATTTTAAGATTAATCAACTTGAAAATGTGAAGAATAGAGCAGTCATTAAACCAGAAAATGCTTGATTGAATCAAGGGGATTCTGTTAAAAATGATGTATTGAACATATGTTTAATTTCAGACTATATTAGACATCAAACTCATACGATGCTATTGCATATCTAAATATACCCATTGATCAATGTTCTTAAAAGAATACACACAAACCACATTTTGAAGAGCAGCTGTTGACAAATCTAAACAAACACATGTGGCACATCAAGCCATTTGTGCAATGTACAGTAATCTTGTTTAGGACACAACACATATTTATCACAATACAAAACCAAATTGATTAGTACAAATATGTAATCATGGTGCTGTTAGAGTATGCTGATATCTATAAAGTAACTCCAACAGTGAATATGTGAATTATATATCAATATTGTTTAATCCAAAGAATGTAAAGATGAATGAATCTATTGTTTATTAAAGGGACACTGACATGATTAATTTAAATCATTGATTTCTCTGTTCAAACTGTTCAAAATGATTTAACATTGACTCCTATTATAATTTGAATGTTGCTACATTTTAATCTTAAAGGCAGATAAGTAATATTGTATTCAATAAATATTGTTTGTTGAAGGTATCCACCAATCATCAATAAAAACCCAGGTTGTTCAACCAAAATTGAGATGCAGATAAACGTACATTCTTGATTTTAAAATACATTTAGCAATAGAATATTTCACATATGATGATAGTATTATATTTAAATGTTTATTAATATTGCATACTCTATCTGAATGACAACATTAATAATTGTAGATCAGTATCCCTTTAATATAAAATTATATTGATTTGACAATGTTGGTGTTAATGAATTCTCTACTCCATATGTTGATGTAATGAATGGGATTGAGCATGCAATTCAAATCTAATATGTTATTTAAGGATATCCGAAGAATTATTTAATTTTCATCTATTAAAGGGACATTACATATAAATATTGAACAATGTGGATTTAGTATGTAATGTTCTGTCCATGTTTCTAAGACAAATGTCAATTAAAATGAGACATACCATACTGTGACAAGCCCTGCCTTAAGGATCCAGCAGCAACATCCATATCTGTAATATATTAAATGAGGATTGCATATCATTAATACAAATCATGCCATGTTTAAAATCTTTACATTATTAGCAAATCAATTTAAAACTATTAATCCTTTGGTAGTCCCATGAGTTAATTGTTTCCTTAATTCAATTCATGATAAATATATCCTGTACTATTATTTTCAATCAGTTGTGTTGTTTACTGTAGCTTTAATTATTTTTTGGTGTTATTTCATTCTCATCAATTGATGTGCATATGTTATAATTTATTTGGATTCTTCATTTTTTATTATGTATAATATTGAAAATAAGAATACTGTATTCTTCACATATATAATAATTCACATTTCATTTTGACCAACATGTATAAAGCAATGCCACTTACAGCAAAGCCATGTTAACGTGTATGCGCAATTCCATTTTCGCGATCATTGCGCAATGATTCAAAGCGGAATTACGCATCCGTCATTTGACCAACATGTATAAAGCAATGCCACTTACAGCAAAGCCATGTTAACGTGTATGCGCAATTCCATTTTCGCGATCATTGTGCAATGATTCAAAGCGTAATTACGCATCCGTCATTTGACCAACATGTATAAAGCAATGCCACTTACAGCAAAGCCATGTTAACGTGTATGTGCAATTCCATTTACGCTCTGTGACGCATATTCTGTAGAGCGCAAGACACATCATTCCTATTTCATGTGTCACTAATCTAAAATCAGATATCTAAACATCATATGTAGTGTATGTTGTGAGATCTGTATAGGTTTAGTATCTGACTATATACACATTTATTGATTTAAAAAAAAAAAAAAGATATTATATGAAGTTGGATAATTACCTGGTTCAGATTCTCCATCTCCTCCCAGGCCACCGGACGGAGAAGCAGCTGCCCTGGCCCCCGCGTCAGGACTTTCAGATCCCGCAGCTGGGAGGGAAGAAGAGGAGGCCGAGGATGGCGAGGATCTGAATCTTTTGGGGACCCGGAGATTGAGGAGCTCGCATAAAGTCACCTCATAAGGGAGTAGGTACAGTTTCCGCGGGGCCTCTCTTTTGCCACCTCTTTTACGGGCTTGTACCCAGTCCCTTATGAGGTTGACTTTTTTGGTTAACCGCAACCTCATATCTCCGAATCTCCTCATGATCTGATCCTGGGTCCTCTGGACGTCACACACCAATCTAACCGCATTGGTGATAGACTCCCAGAGGGCCTTCTTAACAGGCGCATCTGTCAACCTCCTCTTGTTCCCAAACAGCTGGGGATAAAAGTCCTTGACGGCGTGGACCAGTGCAGCGCTCTCCTCCTTGGTGAACCTGGGAGCTGACATGCCTGCTCGGTTTGCTAATATAATATATAAATATATAAATATATATACTGCCTGCAGGCATTAGAGAACTGACAAAGATGGCAACGTGTAATGGACTTTTATATGGTGAAGTAAACATGAGATGCACCATGGGACAAGTTATCTGTACATCTGATTGGATAAAAGTTTGAAATATTCTTAGAATGTCTGTGAGACCATCCTGACTCAAGTTGTGTTTGTGTGATGAACTCTGATTGGCTGTTCCTTAATGTTTCATATCTTAGTAACTTCCTTACACATACCTCATGGTGGTGCTGTAACTTCATTTTTCATGTAGACTTATTTGTAACTCATGGGCCTGTCATGCGGATATGTGTGACGCAGATTTAATATCCGTGATCCGTTAAATATTAATGATTAAATTCTATTTAACATCTAATACTGTCACATTATTAATGTTGTAGACATTTCTTGGTTTAATAACGGTCTGTTTCTTTAATACAAATACACATTTAATATTGTATGTCTTTATTGTTCATAAAATCCATTTCTTGACTTATTGTGAAGTATTGATATTGCTCTATTAAATGTATTTCATAATGCACATTGATTGTGTGCTATTGCGTGACATTAGACTTTAATGTTTAAAGATGCTAATCTGGTGTTTCAAGATGCATTTCCCACGCAATATTTCTGAATGTTCAAATTCAGGTTATAAGGTCAGTAACTTGGATAATCTGTTTATAAATGTTAAACTACAGGTTTGTTTGTTATTAGTAAATAAACCTCGAGCTTGTATTTGTCTGAAGTGCTCATATATGTTATTGTGCAATGGCGTCTTTATTTTTAAATAGACATTACAAACAAACAATTGTATCAAATGATCTGTAGAGATAGAAGATTGTTTAGACTTTAAAATGTAAATCAATTTATCTTAGTATTTAGATATCCTCAACAGAAGAAATTTAAATGCACATGGTTGAGACAATCACATAAGGCATCTATGTGCATCCACCAATCTTCATCTACTGAGCCTATCTCGATATGCTTTTCAAGCAAAGTATGTCAAGATAAGAAGAGAAGTAAATACACTCTTTAAATCTCTTAAAGGGACACTGTCCAAACAAATTTAGCGTTGGTGATTCAGATTGAGCATGAAATGTTAATCAACGTTATAATTTAATCCGATTCTCAAATGTTAACAATTATCTTGTTATCTTTCTTTGCAAATCAATAATGATATTTGAGATTACGGACAATTGTTTCAAAAAACCTGGGTTGTCCTTGATGATTGTTGGATAAATTAATCCACCACAAAAACCCAAGTTCAGTCCAGAGTACTGAAGCTAATAAATTATCTATTTAATGCCTTATTTTTAAAGTAATGATAGCAACATCACAAGGAGCATTCATAATATGAGACAATTTTTAAAGTTGCTTAAAATAGAATACTCATTCAGAATGTATAAATCATTAATTTTTTAACTGTCTCCCTTTAAGTATATTTTTAGTTCATGTCCCTTTAAATAAACATTTCACAATAATGCTTGAAATATCAGAAACCTAGGCACCTTCCTTTTGAAAAATTAGTATAACATATGAGTATATAAAATTTAGATTAACTTCTGGATTGTTTTACACACTGACTGAAATATATATTGTAAAGGAGGTATTTTGGAGTCTTCAGCTTAGAGGGACATTAAGCTATATGTTATGTATGCATTTTGGATAAGATTATAATATTTGAACAACTTAATATGTTTTGGTATTCAATCATTAGATTGTAATTATATATATTTTTGGATTAAATACATATCTACATAGGCTATTTTGATGCTGATTGTTGGTTGCACATAGATACCTTATGTAATTGACTAAGATATGTGCATTGATTTTTTTTTTTACAAAGTATATTTAAAGACTGAATGTAATTCTATAGTACTTTCTAAATATGTTTAAATTCTTTTATGAATTATTTAAAAATCAATACACAATATACTTTGTGAATGTCCCTTTAAGGACCAAAACATTTGTAATGTTGATTTAACATTGTCAAAATAAACTAAAGGGGAATGAAAATTATATATAGATATGTGATGTCTAACCCAAGAGGTAAGATTTTAAAAACTACATAATATTATTAACTATAGTTAAATGACTCCACTAGAAAATCAAATCGATTAACCTGCCATCCAATAACTAGCTTGTGAAAAATATAAAGTTAAATGACCTACCATTTATAAATGTAAAAATTAAAATAATGTAGCAAATAATGTTTTGAGATACCTAAGGAAGATACAAGATCTTATAAAATTAATTTTACATTCAACAACACTGTCACTTTAATGTAATTGAACCACTTCCCCTTCTTAAAAGTGAAAAAAATTAATTTTGGTGAAATTGACTACATATCCGAAATTATTTTAACATCTAAGAATTTCAAAAGAAAAGCATCGATGGATCTCACTCCCCAATGAATGTTAAAAAAGATAGTTTAATGTAATATTCTCTGAATCAGTGGATTTTCCACAATTAATGCATTATTTGATCTTATGCATGTGCTTGTCAAATAGACAACTACCAGTCATGGGAGTAAAATTGATTTTTGTTGACAGATTATATGGATATTTATTATAATCTGTTCCAAAGAGTGTATTTAATACTAAAATGTTTATTATTACCATTTTAAAATTTAATAGTTTCTGAACCAAAAATAAAAAAATATTCCTGGAAGTCATCAGATGGCAATCTGAAATGTAAAAATTTTTTTTACAAAAGTTAATACACACGTAGTCAAAGATTCATAAAATACATTTACAATCATCTTGTGTCTATGCTCTAACTTTGTTCGACATTTTTTAAAGATATTTATTAATTATATTTAAAAAAAAAAAAAATATTGTGTAATAAAATAAAAAAATAAAAAAATCTGATTTTCGAATTATACATAAAAATGTATATCACATTTCAATAATATATATGTTGAACATAAATGTCATATTTCATGTCCATTCAAATACCTCTATATCAACTATAATATGTATTCCTTTTTATGATTGTGATCCCTAAATATCTAATGATGAAATATGTATGACTAATGTATGTAAGCTACCAATAATCAACATTCTTCCTGTGATTCTTAACTAGCATGCATTGGTACACCAACCTGGATAATGCATGGTCTTTGAAAGTCAATTCAGGGGTAAACAGTTGATCTTCAATAGGTGTCTTATTCATCATTTCAAAAATAGAGGACTGAAATCCCATCTAAAAATTAGAAATTCATCTAAGTGTCTGATTGTGATCCCTAAATATCTAATTAAGAACTAAATATGACTAATGTATGGAAGCTACTAATATTCAACATTCTTCCTGTGATTCTTAACTAGCATGCATTGGTACACCAACCTGGATAATGCATGGTCTTTGAAAGTCAATTCAGGGGTAAAAAGTTGATATTCAATAGGTGTCTTATTCATCATTTCAAAAATAGAGGACTGTGAAATACCATCTAAAAATTTGAAAATCATCTAAGTGTCTCCAATAGGATGCCTCAACAGCCTTATTCTATTAAATAGTTGGCAATTACCATGTGAACATGTCTTTGTATGCTTTTCAAGGTCAGCAGATTTGAAAGATAATGCCAGACATGATCCCATTGGTATACTTCAATTTCAATCTTGGCTTTTTCCACTGTCAGTCTGGGCAATCTTCACTGTCAGGCTTCTAATTCTTCCCTTTCAGTCTTTAGATTAAGTCAGCTCCCTAATGGCATAAAAAGTTTATTCAAAATTACTACAAGTGTGTGAATCATTTCTCTAGCCCTCTCCCACCCACCATTTCATAAGAAATTTCTGTCACTAGCTTACTGTGTAGCATCTTGTGTTATGTTCTATCAAGTGTGAAGATGAGTCATATTGAGCAGAACAAACCTCTAATGTGTGACATTGAACCATAGTCATGCTAGAGGATCCCTTTCTGAGTATTTTCATTTTAAGTAATGTGTAAACTAAATACTAGTTTAGAAAATGTATGCCATATGATGTATTTGTGTACAATTCATGCCAGCAACAGTCCAGACATTTATACTTACCAGCTGATGTCCTCTTTAAAAACCAGGTGGCAAAGACTCGCTACAGGACAAAATGGCCAGAGCATCACCTATATTAATAAATGAAACACATTTTTAGCATTTGATGAACAATCCTAACATGTTTGCACAATTCTCTACTTGTCATTTCCCTACAGTTCACATCTATTGATAATACTCCAGTCTAACTTCTATTCTTTACCGTCTAAAGTTGCGGTTGATGATGTCTGCTCTGACATTGAGCCCCTCTTCCCGGAATAGCCCCTCTAGAACAGGATCATCCTCCTCATCTCTGAGGAGGTTTCTGTCCGGCCGGACGGCCTGCAGCATCCCAGCCCGCTGTGCAATATTATGCAGGACGCTACAGGCTACAACGATCTTAGCCACCTTCTTTGGGTTGTACTGGAGGGCTCCTCCCGACCTGTCCAGGCACCTGAACCTCATCTTCAGGAGCCCGAACATCCGTTCAACCACCGCCCTGGTTCTCTTATGAGCCCTATTGTAGCGCTCCTCAGACACATCAGTCAGGCTACGCAAGGGGGTAATGAGCCAAGGCCGGCTCATGTACCCAGAATCACCTATAAATTATGAACAGAACATAATTCTAACAGAATCCTCAAAATAGTATTTGTAGTACAATAAAAAGTTTTGTACACGATAATCCATTAACAAATGTTTATTTTAACTTTAAAATATCTAGTTCAATATTATTCTCTATCTTCCCATTTCAGCTAAGACATGCTACATATGCGTATTTCTCCTAAATCAAGCCTTGTGTAAAATGCTAACTACATGGTTACATTACATTCTCTATCTGAGCATTTAAGGTAAGACATGCTACATATCTGCATTGAACTAAAAGACATTTGCGGAAAGAGACAATGACATGGTTAAATTGCATTAGCTAATATCTTCCCATTTCAGCTAAGACATGCTACATATGCATATTTCTCCTAAATCAAGCCTTGTGTAAAATGCTAACTACATGGTTACATTACATTCTCTATCTGAGCATTTAAGGTAAGACATGCTACATATCTGCATTGAACTAAAAGACATTTGCGGAAAGAGACAATGACATGGTTAAATTGCATTAGCTAATATCTTCACATTTCAGCTAAGACATGCTACATATGCGTATTTCTCCTAAATCAAGCCTTGTGTAAAATGCTAACTACATGGTTACATTACATTCTCTATCTGAGCATTTAAGGTAAGACATGCTACATATCTGCATTGAACTAAAAGACATTTGCGGAAAGAGACAATGACATGGTTAAATTGCATTAGCTAATATCTTCACATTTCAGCTAAGACATGCTACATATGCGTATTTCTCCTAAATCAAGCCTTGTGTAAAATGCTAACTACATGGTTACATTACATTCTCTATCTGAGCATTTAAGGTAAGACATGCTACATATCTGCATTGAACTAAAAGTAGACATTAGCGGGGGGGAAAATATATGGTTAAATTGCATCCTATAGCTGAACATTACGCTAACATTTTAAAACTACAGTGGCAATTGTCAAAATAATTAACCATGTTGTGCACAAATACTCACCAACGAGATAACCAGGGGGCATTTGTCTTTCCTCAAACTGTCTCCACAGGGACGACAGAGAGAGGATGCGGGCATCATGACAAGCTCCTCCAAAATTCGCACACACATGCATAATCCTCATCTGTGCGTCACAAACATACTGCACGTTGAGGCTATGAAAATGTTTGCGATTTCTGAAGGGCGAGTCATCAATTGGAGCACGCAGCGCAATGTGGGTACAATCTATGGCTCCCAAGACATTGGGCATTTGAGCAATATCAAAGAATTCCCGCTTCAGGCGCCTCCAATCACCATCATTCTGTGGGAATCCTATGTATTGCTTACTGATACGTACCATGGCGTCCAGAAAGTTATCAAACACCCCAGAGAATGTACCTTGAGCCAGGCCATGCATGTACAGTTCTCCGGATTGAAAACTCCTGGAGGCCAGGACGTATAGACAGCTTAGCATCCTACTCATGGCGGGAACAGCAGTCCTTATTCTTATACGTGGCTCCAAATGAGGTTTAAGAAGATCGTAAAGGCCAATGAGCTGTTCGCGATCGAGCCGATACTTATCAAAAACCTCAAAGTCGCTCATGTTTTCCAAGGTGGGTCTCACCCTGTAGACACGAGGACCTCGAACCAGATGACCCCTTCGTCTCAGTCTGAGCCGCCGAGGCTGCCTGATTCGACCAACAGCTAGTTCGCCAATAGCAGCACCAGCAGCGTCTACCATGTCATCGTCATCCATCTTTCAAAACAGCGTAACAAGGTATGCACTTGATCTGATGTGGATCACAAGTGATGCTTTGGCCATGTTGTTTGGGGGATTTATAGTACAATTAGTCCAATGGTAGTGAGTTTGTAATGATTGCTAATTGTATTCACTTGTTTGTATGTGAGCGGCGCGAATGCTTTCACAGTGGGCGTTTAATGGTTGTTTGCTGAAATGTTGTTTTCCAACAATGAATCTCAATGTGAAAGTGTAAAATATCACACATACAGTGCATGTTTGTAATGTTTGTTCATATGCGTAATCAATATTTCTTAAACGCGATCTTATAGTAACAAGCACACGTCCAGGCTAACATGAATGAAAGTGCATAGTTGTGTATAATGTGCATCGAATGTGATCGATCAATGTTGCTGCAATATTGTTTGTAAACGATAAAGTAACAGCTGCCATCTGTAGGATTGTATATATAAGTGATTGCCGAGCTGTCAATATTGTATGCGTCCCTTTAAAATCGCAATAATAATTCCGAACTTCCCGTCTGCCATCTGTAGTATTGTATATATAAGTGATTGCCGAGATGTGAATATTGTACGCGTCCCTTTAAAATCGCAATAATAATTCCGAACTTCCCGTCTGCCATCTGTAGTATTGTATATATAAGTGATTGCCGAGATGTCAATATTGTATGCGTCCCTTTCAAATCGCACTAATACTGAATAACTTCCGGCTGTCATCTGTAGTATTGTATATATAAGTGATTGCCGAGATGTCAATATTGTATGCGTCCCTTTCAAATCGCACTAATACTGAATAACTTCCGGCTGTCATCTGTAGTATTGTATATATAAGTGATTGCCGAGCTGTCAATATTGTATGCGTCCCTTTCAAATCGCACTAATACTGAATAACTTCCAGCTGTCATCTGTAGTATTGTATATATAAGTGATTGCCGAGATGTCAATATTGTATGCGTCCCATTCAAATGGCACTAATACTGAATAACTTCCGGCTGTCATCTGTAGTATTATATATATAAGTGATTTGCGATCTGACAATATTTATTAATTGTCCCATTGAAATCGCCTTAATAATGCTGTTCCAAACTGTTGTTTACGTATATGTTGTATTGTAGTATTGAGTGTTAAAGTTCCGAAAGGGGCGGTACAGTCGTGAATCTGTGATGTGTATGGTTGAATCTTCTAATGACGTCATGATATTATTAACCTGCCTATGTAGTTCTGAAATCCTCATTGTGTTGTTGTATTGTGCTACATTGTTATTGTGTGCTGAATAAAATCTAAATGTGTGCTTTGTGGTTGCGTGATGGGTGATGCGTGTTATGTACATGTACGTATATATTGTGATTGTGTCCCACATATGCTGACTTCTATATAGCGGTCTGGCATTGTTGTTCCTTCCCATAAAGTGACATCTGTAATCTGGTGTAATGATGTTCTTGTTGTACGTAATTCCTAATGGTTTCTGGTGATGGAATCATGATGTTAAAATTACAGTAAAATCCATATGTTGTGTTTTGTGATTCCTCTAGAGAATGTAATGTGTTTTTCCCCCATCATTTGAATGCACATGTATGAGTGAATGTTAAAAGTAATGTACGTGCATCCATGAGTGATCATGTGTTAAACCTATGTAGATATGCTGTTGCTGCAAGCATATGAGTTGAATAACTGAAATGCAATAATAAAGGTAAATGAGAATTGTTTCCCATTATGTAGTGTTTGTGAATCCTGAAAAGTTGACATTATTTTTGTGTCCGTTTAAATGTAATATTTTTAAAACAAAAATGTTGTTACTAGTGATGTTGATTTGTAGTTGATGTAATCTAAAATTCTGAAAGAATTTAATGGTGTTGTGAATATTCAAACAGTAAAATCCATAAATCCACCATAGGGAAATAGTCATTTCTTGATCTATTTATCATAGCTGTGTCTAACGCATGAAATCATGTATTTTCTAGCGCTGGTATTTGGAGTTTTTCTGTCTACGCTATTTGCGTGCGTTAGGGAAATGAGGGTTTCGCGTGCACGAGCACGTCTTCCCAATAGAAGTCAATGGAGGCTCTAAAATTTGTTCTTGTTTTTTTTCTAAGACTGGTTTTCCTCGTAAAGTGAGTGACGTCATGAGCTTGTGTGAAAAAGTAACTAAATCGTGTTCTTTTTGTGATAAATAAATATTTTGGGTATGTCATGTGGTGTATATTGTTTGTATGCATCGATGAGTGTATGTTTGTGATAATGTTATTAGTTAGATGTAGGTATATGAGGGTCTTTTCCCGTGTGTCAATGTAAGTCAATGGGAAAATGGATTTGTGTTGTTTTTTTTCTAACACCCGAGATCTCGCAACTTTAATCCTTTGTATTTTGAAAAATTATTAAATATGAAAAATAAACATAGTGTAGTGTTTGTATGACTGTAAGTGTAGTTTGTGTAATATTTTTTATTTGATTTGTGGATCTTTTTTTTGTCGGTATATGTTTACTACTGGGTCTGAGGTGTTGGTAGAAATGTGAGCGTTAGGTTTTTTTTGAGTGTCGGTAACTGAACTCTAAATACCGGAGTCCGTAAGAAACCCGCGTTAGTAGCCTCTAACGCTGGTTTTCACGGCTAACGCCGAACTCCAAATCTAGGCCTAAAACTTTACACTTATTTTGTCAATATTTAAACAGCTAATGAAACTTTAAAAAATACATTTACTTGTTATTCTCAGACTAATCTTTTTTTTGTATGCATCATTATATCTAGCATTTATTTTGTGTTTAATGTCCCTTTAGCACAGACATATCTGCCTCTTTCGCTCTCTCGCTCTCTCGCTCTCGCTCTCTGTAATGTACGGTTACACACTTAAATATCAAAATATTTATTACCATTATTTTTGTTTAATTCTATTTTTCCTATAATATGTTAAAATGTTTTTTTTTTTTTTAAAAAGTGTAATTATTTACAATAGGTCCAACCAATTCAGCATCAACTTCTCGTAATAGCTCAGAATCTATACTTGATCCTTCAGGAGCCAATAGCCATACCCTGTCTTCAGCGGATACATTTCCTGATGTGAGAAGTATCACTGCAAAAGACTGGTAACATTGTAAAAAGTTGGTATTACTTATAATGAGATAAAATTCATTAGAGAAGCTTGACATATTCCGTGTTACACTCATTACCATGTTTAGATCAAGATATGCTATGTAACATACAGCTTTATACCCTTCTTATATTTATTATTTAAAATCTTTTAAAAGATAATTCACCTGTGCAGAAAGCATATTTGTATTAAAGAAATATTTCAGCCAATATTGGAATCCACATGGATACATTTCAGTTTTGAATGGAAGCATTTTAGTAATATACATGCATTAGCATGTATATTACTATATACATGCAAATGCATGTACTAGTAAAATCTATAGCTTTAGTGTATTTAAGTATGCACAGTGCAACAGAATTTTAAACACAGCAGTTGCTCAGAGAGCCTAAGATGGTTGTACCATCTGGTAATGACTCAATTTGTTAATTGCTGAAATTATACAACCACACTGGCACTCTGAGCAGCTGTATTATTTAAAATGCTGGTGCACTGAGAATATCTAGCTATGCTTCACATGCACAAGCAGAGAAAAATGTTAACACTAAAACAGAGATAACTAACTGGAAGCATTTTTGCCAATACTTGTATATTACAAACATGTTTCTATTCAAATATGTAAATCATCAGTGCATTTAAATTTTGACCGTAATGTCAAGGAGAATATGTTTGTACCTACTGATATTTTATAAACAAATTGAAAAAACTGAATATTTGCCTCTCTTATTGACCTTTTTCAATTATTACCTTCCAGCTGATGTACAAGGACTATTTGAGTCCACAAAGATTTTTTGACTGTAATTTTTTTTTTCATTTGTTCATATAATAGTTAAAAGTGTGCGTAATTTCTAAAATTCTAGCTATATTCTTCCTTACAAAATATTGAGTGTTAAATAAGTATCAAAAGTATTTAGCATGTAATTTTTCTGTCATATAATCTTTGCAATGTTTATATGTAAAGGGATATGAAAGACAAATCATTTGTCAATCCTGATTCAGATAGAGCATCCAGGTTTTAATTACTTTATAATTTTCTTCCATTATCTATTTTACTATGTTCTTTTGTTGTACATAGATGTAAATCATATCTATGTAGGCTCAAGAGCAGCAATGCAGAGCTTGGTGCTAACTGTGGATTGGTTGATGCACATACAGTATATGCTTCTGTCATTGGTTCATGTGAAGTGTGCAGCTAGCTCCCAGTAGTCCAGTGATGCTCCTTTAACAAAAGATACCAAGAGAATAAGTATACTTTGGTAATTTAATTTACTTGGTACGTTTATTTAAATGTTTTGGTATTTTTTAATCATGAAGGAACTTTATTTGGCTTTCATGTCCCTTTTACAAACAAAATTCATCTTATATGTTAATTCCTTCTGCTTTTATTTTCCCTTATCTTAAATTATCCAACACATATAACAACTCAGAATAATGTTTTAATTTTGACACATTCTTTTCCTGTTTTATTACAAATTAGAGTCTAATGAAGAACAACGTCAGATGAAGTTGTATTAAACCTATAAAGGGTAGATGAAGAAGGTGAAGAAAAACAAAATATAGCAATTCCTACTGTCAGCCTTGTCAGGCAAGATGTCAGAATTGAATACAGTTGTCTCACAGAGAAGATATATCTACTCCAAGTCCACCTCTACCACCAGAGATAGAGCGTCCTTCACCACAGGAACTACCCTATATTGCAGCAAACAATAACCAGAAAGTCACTGATGATCAAGGAATGGAAGAGATGCTGACAAGTGCAAGTGAATAAAGAGCAGATCAGAGAGAAATACTAAATATTTTAAGCTCACATCTTGACAGGTAGATTGACATACAGCAAGAGAGAGAATTAAAGGGACACTAAATCCAAAAAAATGTCTTCAATAATCCAGATAGAGAAGCAATTTTAAGCAACTCTTATTCTAATTCTTCGTTCTCTTGCTATCTTTATTAAAAAAAACAGAAATGTAAAGCTTAGGAGCCAGTCCATTTCTGGTTCAGACCTGGGTTACGCTTGCTTATTGGTTGGCTTAATGTAGTCACCAATAACCAATCGCTATCCAGGGTTCCGAAGCTAAAATGGGCCGGCTTCTAAGCTTTACATTCTTGCTTTTTAAATAAAGATAGCAAGAGAACGAATAAAAATTGATAATAGGAGAAAAATAGAAAGTTGCTTAAAATCACTGAACTATCTGAATCATTAAAGAAAAAAATTGGGTTTAGTATCCCTTAAATCTGGATGGAGAACATCTGCAAATAGACAGAAGACGCTTAGAGTTGGATGAGCAGAGACATAGAGATCACATGACACAGATGACAGAGAGACTGAACCTTATTTGAGTGTTCAAGACTTCATATTTCTATCCATGCAAAGAATGATCAAGTGCAAAGGTCACCAGAACCGAAAAGACCAAGGACCCAGTAATGAAGTAGTGTTCACTAGCCTCACGTATTATTGTAAATAGGAACACAAATTACTGCAACCAGCCCTCACCTGTAACCTTCGATGACAGTCTGAAGAACCGGCACAATGGATAGTGGGTGGGGACACACACCCTTGTTTTTTAGCCAATGCCTCGGCTGCTACTATGGGCGGAACTGCCAGTCACACCCCAAACAGCTAAAGCAGCAAACAATTGAAGAAGAATTAGCGCACAGGGCCACGGTACAAAAACCTTGGTAGTACAATCAGATCCAAAAATTCCAAAAGTTCCAAAATTTTATTCCATCATTTAAAAATATACAAATGTAGAAAGTCAGCAACAATCTCAACCATCAGGTAGCTGAACGGGTTATTTCACCTCCCTATAGCGCTGGTATTATGAGTTTTAAAAAAGCAGGCTTGTGCGGGTGATATGGTTGCGTTGAGCTCCATGAAGAGAAAAGTACTGGCGCTAACAGCTAAGGTATGTGATCAAAAAATAAATTAGTTATTCTCAATAGGAAGAGGGAGTGAATACACCCAAATAGGAGATGGGAAATATATATTATACTTTTCAAGTAATTTCTACAGGTAACAATAGTAAAATATATGGAATTTATCCAAAAGTGGTAACAATGCTAAATCCTAATAAAATAAAGACAGAGGTCAAATATTATAAAAAACCTACACATTTATTTAATACAATAAGATAAAAGTGATAAAACCCTAAATAGGAATGCACAAGTGGTGTCTGGTGTGATGGTGGATACAATTATATAACCTAACTCTAAGGATGAGCTCGAACAAGCAATTTACAATAGGTAGGTATTTAAAACTATCCTAGAAAATTTAGTAACAATAGTAGTCACAGTGCTCTAACTACAGCTAAGAACACCTAAGTATAAAGACAGGGAGTGCAGAATTATTAGGCAAATGAGAATTTTGACCACATCATCCTCTTTATGCATGTTGTCTTACTCCAAGCTGTATAGGCTCGAAAGCCTACTACCAATTAAGCATATTAGGTGATGTGCATCTCTGTAATGAGAAGGGGTGTGGTCTAATGACATCAACACCCTATATCAGGTGTGCATAATTATTAGGCAACTTCCTTTCCTTTGGCAAAATGGGTCAAAAAAAGGACTTGACAGGCTCAGAAAAGTCAAAAATAGTGAGATATCATGCAGAGGGATGCATCACTCTTAAAATTGCAAAGCTTCTGAAGCGTGATCATCGAACAATAAAGCGTTTCATTCAAAATACTCAACAGGTTCGCAAGAAGCGTGTGGAAAAACCAAGGCGCAAAATAACTGCCCATGAACTGAGAAAAGTCAAGCGTGCAGCTGCCAAGATACCACTTGCCACCAGTTTGGCCATATTTCAGAGCTGCAACATCACTGGAGTGCCCAAAAGCACAAGGTGTGCAATACTCAGAGACATGGCCAAGGTAAGAAAGGCTGAAAGACGACCACCACTGAACAAGACACACAAGCTGAAACGTCAAGACTGGGCCAAGAAATATCTCAAGACTGATTTTTCTAAGGTTTTATGGACTGATGAAATGAGAGTGAGTCTTGATGGGCCAGATGGATGGGCCCGTGGCTGGATTGGTAAAGGGCAGAGTGCTCCAGTCCGACTCAGACGCCAGCAAGGTGGAGGTGGAGTACTGGTTTGGGCTGGTATCATCAAAGATGAGCTTGTGGGGCCTTTTCGGGTTGAGGATGGAGTCAAGCTCAACTCCCAGTCCTACTGCCAGTTTCTGGAAGACACCTTCTTCAAGCAGTGGTACAGGAAGAAGTCTGCATCCTTCAAGAAAAACATGATTTTCATGCAGGACAATGCTCCATCACACGCGTCCAAGTACTCCACAGCGTGGCTGGCAAGAAAGGGTATAAAAGAAGAAAATCTAATGACATGGCCTCCTTGTTCACCTGATCTGAACCCCATTGAGAACCTGTGGTCCATCATCAAATGTGAGATTTACAAGGAGGGAAAACAGTACACCTCTCTGAACAGTGTCTGGGAGGCTGTGGTTGCTGCTGCATGCAATGTTGATGGTGAACAGATCGAAACACTGACAGAATCCATGGATGCCAGGCTTTTGAGTGTCCTTGCAAAGAAAGGTGGCTATATTGGTCACTGATTTGTTTTTGTTTTGTTTTTGAATGTCAGAAATGTATATTTGTGAATGTTGAGATGTTATATTGGTTTCACTGGTAAAAATAAATAATTGAAATGGGTATATATTTGTTTTTTGTTAAGTTGCCTAATAATTATGCACAGTAATAGTCACCTGCACACACAGATATCCCCCTAAAATAGCTATAACTAAAAACAAACTAAAAACTACTTCCAAAACTATTCAGCTTTGATATTAATGAGTTTTTTGGGTTCATTGAGAACATGGTTGTTGTTCATTAATAAAATTAATCCTCAAAAATACAACTTGCCTAATAATTCTGCACTCCCTGTATGTAAATAAGTGAATTAAAAAAAAAAAACTAAAATAAAGCGAATACAAAGAAATGCTAGCTGACTGGACGTCCAGTTTAAAATAGTGTAAAATACAGCGGGATTTTCTGCCAAATTGAACAAAGGTACTTGCTGCCCAATGAAACAAAGGTCTATATATACAGACAGATAATAATCTAATCAATGACCGGTCACATATACGGGTAAGTGGTAGATGATATCAAGCAGGAATTGCTGTAGAAAAGGTGAACAGTTCACTCTCATATGCAGTTGATCTTGCTCTGGCGAGTATTGGATCACACTAACATATGAGAGGGGTACCTGAAAGTGCCGGCTTAATGTCCGTTTGTGGGGGTGGCTACCAGGAGCCGTGTACTCTTAAAAGTAGTCGAGTACTGTGGGAAATACCCTTGTTTAAGCTTGAATCCTCTGGGTCTTTTCACTCCTGTAGCAGACCGCTTGCTTTACCGCTGTCCTCTATGCTGACGAGTGCGGTACAGGTCACTGGAGCTGTTCCGATTCTCTTGGCTGTGTCAGTGACGTCTCCGCTTACGTATTGGAAGTTTGCGTGTGGTCATCAACAGCTGGGCTCAGGTTTGGAGTGTATCCAAAAAAGTTCCGCTCAAAGTGCAGTAGAAAAGTGGGCCAACTTCAACGCGTTTCCCCCCTTCCTTGGGGCTTTTTCAAGAAGTATTGAATGTTAGTCTTGGGTGCTATTAAATACCCCTCCTCTTATTTGTGATAGGTTGATGTTAATACAGGGGTGTGGGTTTCTCCACACTGCCTTCTTAAGGTGGTTTAGGTAGAGATACCATTTTTTAAAGCAGTAATAGTCCTTTATTTAAAAGTATTTAATAAAACACATAAATATATGTATATTCTGCACATAGCGCAATACTAATAAACCTCAAACTGACTATAATCACACCTTTGGGTGGCCATATATAGTGAAATCTGTAAACAGAGGACTGTTGCACATGTAAACAAGTTAATTCCATTACAGAGTAGTTCTTTCTCTTTTTAATTTTTATATATAACTCGCAGAGGATAAACCTCTAAGACACATAGCAGTATATCAAAAAATGGTTATCAAAGAATGGGGTTAGAAACAATGTCACACTTATATGCATATGTTAGTATGCTCCAATAATTGTCCTATCAATCAAACATAAATGGTGTTATATCTAATTCTGAGTTAAGCCCTAAAGGATGTAAGGTTTTCATGTTGTATATTAATGCTGCCTCTTTTTTAAGTAACTTTGTATCAAAATTACCTCCTCTCCAATCAGGTTTCACTTTCATTATACCCCAAAAGGAAAGATCTTTAATTCTGTTATTGTGTACATCTCTAAAATGTTTATACAAGTGTGTATCCATTTTTCCTTTTTCTATTATGCACAGATGTTCTCTTATTCGTTCTCTTAACGTTCTTGAGGTCTCCCCTAGATACTGTTTTTTACAGCTACATTGTAGTAAATAGATTATACCCTTATCGGTACAGCGTATTGTGTCTCTAATAGGGAATGTCTCACCAGTTTGTGTTGACTTGTATTCTTTAATTTTGCTGCTATAATTGCATGATCTACAGCAATGGCATGGAAAAAATCCACATAATGGGTTACCTGATAGGTCCTGTTCTTTTAAGTTATGTTTCATTTTGAATTCACTGGGTGCTAATATGGTTTTTAAATTTCTAGCTTTTTTATAGATTAATTTAGGATGTTTAGAAATTTTGTCTCCTATAATGGGATCCTCTCTGACATGATGCCAATGTTTTCTAATAATTTTCTCTATTCTTTTATGTTCTCCATTATATTGTGTTATGAAGGGGACTATTATCTCATCAGTTTCTTTAATTTCTGTTGTAGTCTTATCTTTATATTTTAATAGCTGATGTCTATCTGTAAGTCTAATTTCCTCAAGATTGTCTTCTATTAGTTTATCTTCATATCCTTTTTCACCAAATTTTAAACTCAGGATTTTTGCTTGTTCCTCATAGTCTATTATGTTAGAACAATTCTTTCTTATTCGCAGGAACTGCGCTCTTTGGATATTATTTTTCCATTTTGGCAAATGGCAGCTATCTGCGTGTATGAAGTTGTTTGAGTCAACTTTCTTAAAAAAGGTTTTTGTAGTAAATTTATCTGTTTCCAGTATAATGTCAAGATCAAGAAAATAATTTTTTTCCTTGCTTAGTTCATAAGTGAAAGACAGTCCTTTATCATTAGTATTCATTGCTGTGAAGAATTCAATTAGTGAGGTATTATTTCCCTTCCAAATTATTAAAATATCATCTATGTACCTCTTGTATGACACCAGGTTTTGCGCCAAGCTACTAGAACCCAGAAATTCGGTTTCCCAATCTCCCATAAAAAAGGTTCCCGTAACTTGGCGCAAACCTGGTGCCCATGGCTGTCCCTTTTATTTGTAAATACATCTTCTGGTTAAAGGAGAAGGTGTTATTCTCTAATATAAACCTGATGCTGTCAAGTATAAATTCTCTTTGTTCTCTATCTATTGTATTGTCTTTTAGAAGAAAATTTGAAACCGCCTTAATACCTAATTCATGTGCAATATTCGTATAGAGAATTAGGTATTAAGGCGGTTTCAAATTTTCTTCTAAAAGACAATACAATAGATAGAGAACAAAGAGAATTTATACTTGACAGCATCAGGTTTATATTAGAGAATAACACCTTCTCCTTTAACCAGAAGATGTATTTACAAATAAAAGGGACAGCCATGGGCACCAGGTTTGCGCCAAGTTACGCAAACCTTTTTATGGGAGATTGGGAAACCGAATTTCTGGGTTCTAGTAGCTTGGCGCAAAACCTGGTGTCATACAAGAGGTACATAGATGATATTTTAATAATTTGGAAGGGAAATAATACCTCACTAATTGAATTATTCACAGCAATGAATACTAATGATAAAGGACTGTCTTTCACTTATGAACTAAGCAAGGAAAAAATTTATTTTCTTGATCTTGACATTATACTGGAAACAGATAAATTTACTACAAAAACCTTTTTTAAGAAAGTTGACTCAAACAACTTCATACACGCAGATAGCTGCCATTTGCCAAAATGGAAAAATAATATCCAAAGAGCGCAGTTCCTGCGAATAAGAAAGAATTGTTTTAAAATAATAGACTATGAGGAACAAGCAAAAATCCTGAGTTTAAAATTTGGTGAAAAAGGATATGAAGATAAACTAATAGAAGACAATCTTGAGGAAATTAGACTTACAGATAGACATCAGCTATTAAAATATAAAGATAAGACTACAACAGAAATTAAAGAAACTGATGAGATAATAGTCCCCTTCATAACACAATATAATGGAGAACATAAAAGAATAGAGAAAATTATTAGAAAACATTGGCATCATGTCAGAGAGGATCCCATTATAGGAGACAAAATTTCTAAACATCCTAAATTTATCTATAAAACAGCTAGAAATTTAAAAACCCTATTAGCACCCAGTGAATTCAAAATGAAACATAACTTAAAAGAACAGGACCTATCAGGTAACCCATTATATGGATTTTTTCCATGCCATTGCTGTAGATCATGCAATTATAGCGGCAAAATTAAAGAATACAAGTCAACACAAACTGGTGAGACATTCCCTATTAGAGACACAATACGCTGTACCGATAAGGGTATAATCTATTTACTACAATGTAGCTGTAAAAAACAGTATCTAGGGGAGACCTCAAGAACGTTAAGAGAACGAATAAGAGAACATCTGTGCATAATAGAAAAAGGAAAAATGGATACACACTTGTATAAACATTTTAGAGATGTACACAATAACAGAATTAAAGATCTTTCCTTTTGGGGTGTAATGAAAGTGAAACCTGATTGGAGAGGAGGTAATTTTGATACCAAGTTACTTAAAAAAGAGGCAGAATTAATATACAACATGAAAACCTTACATCCTTTAGGGCTTAACTCAGAATTAGATATAACACCATTTATGTTTGATTGATAGGACAATTATTGGAGCATACTAACATATGCATATAAGTGTGACATTGTTTCTCACCCCATTCTTTGATAACCATTTTTTGATATACTGCTATGTGTCTTAGAGGTTTATCCTCTGCGAGTTATATATAAAAATTAAAAAGAAAAAAAACTACTCTGTAATGGAATTAACTTGTTTACATGTGCAACAGTCCTCTGTTTACAGATTTCACTATATATGGCCACCCAAAGGTGTGATTATAGTCAGTTTGAGGTTTATTAGTATTGCGCTATGTGCAGAATATACATATATGTATGTGTTTTATTAAATACTTTTAAATAAAGGACTATTACTGCTTTAAAAAATGGTATCTCTACCTGAACCACCTTAAGAAGGCAGTGTGGAGAAACCCACACCCCTGTATTAAGATCAACCTATCACAAATAAGAGGAGGGGTATTTAATAGCACCCAAGACTAACATTCAATACTTCTTGAAAAAGCCCCAAGGAAGGGGGGAAATGCGTTGAAGTTTGCCCACTGTTCTACTAGCTATACCAAAGAAAAGAACTGTCTTTTCCCAAGCGTGAATTTAAATACGCCTGGTGAGCTCTGCACTTTGAGCGGAACTTTTTTGGATACACTCCAAACCTGAGCCCAGCTGTTGACGACCGCACGCAAACTTCCAATACGTAAGCGGAGACGTCACTGACACAGCCAAGAGAATTGGAACAGCTTCAGTGACCTGTACCGTACTCGTCAGCATAGAGGACAGCGGTAAAGCAAGCAGTTTGCTACAGGAGTGAAAAGACCCAGAGAATTCAAGCTTAAACAAGGGGATTTCCCACAGTACTCGACTACTTTTAAGAGTACACGGCTCCTGGTAGCCACCCCCACAAACGGACATTAAGCCGGCAACTTTCAGGTACCCCTCTCATATGTTAGTGTGATCCAATACTCGCCAGAGCAAGATCAACTGCATATGAGAGTGAACTGTTCACCTTTTCTACAGCAATTCCTGCTTGATATCATCTACCACTTACCCGTATATGTGACCGGTCATTGATTAGATTATTATCTGTCTGTATATATAGACCTTTGTTTCATTGAGCAGCAAGTACCTTTGTTCAATTTGGCAGAAAATCCCGCTGTATTTTACACTATTTTAAACTGGACGTCCAGTCAGCTAGCATTTCTTTGTATTCGCTTTATTTTAGTTTGTTATTTTTAATTCACTTATTTACATATTTATACTTAGGTGTTCTTAGCTGTAGTTAGAGCACTGTGACTACTATTGTTACTAAATTTTCTATCTAGGATTAGCCTGGTACCAGTGTATAGGATAGTTTTAAATACCTACCTATTGTAATTTGCTTGTTCGAGCTCATCCTTAGAGTTAGGTTATATAATTGTATCCACCATCACACCAGACACCACTTGTGCATTCCTATTTTGGGTTTCATCACTTTTATCTTATTGTATTAAATAAATGTGTAGGTTTTTTATAATATTTGACCTCTGTCTTTATTTCATTAGGATTTAGCATTGTTACCACTTTTGGATAAATTCCATATATTTTACTATTGTTACCTTTAGAAATTATTTGAAAAGTATAATATATATTTCCCATCTCCTATTTAGGTGTATTCACTCCCTCTTGCCTATTGAGAATTACTCATTTATTTTTTGATCACATACCTTAGCTGTTAGCGCCAGTACTTTTCTCTTCATTCTCAAACTACCCATTGGTCTTTGTGAGAGGGACCATTTTTGTATTTGGCTGGTAGAAATAAGCGCTGATTCTTACTTCTTTTTCAAAATGCGTTGAGCTCCACACCACACCAAAAACAAGCACTGCTTTGAGGTGCTCTTGCACGATTTCCCCATAGACATCAATGGGGAGAGCCAGCAAAAAAAAAGCCTAACACCTGCAATTGCAAAATGAAAAGCTCCGTAGCGCAGCCCCATTGATGTCTATAGGCAAATAAAAAGTTATGTCTAAACATAACACCCTAACATAAACCCTGAGTCTAAACACCCCTAATCTGCTGCCCCCGACATCGCCGCCACCTATATACAGTTACTAAACCCTAATCTGCCTCCCCCAACATCGCCGCCAACTACGTAAAACTATTAACCCCTAATCTGGCGCACCAACATTGCCGCCACCTACATACAGTTATTAACCCCTAATCTGCCAGCCCCAACATCGCCACCACCTACTTAAAACCTATTAACCCCTAATCTGCCGCTCCCGATGTCGCCGCCACTATACTAAAGTTATTAACCCCTAAACCTCTGGCCTCCCACATCACTACTGCTAAATAAATCCATTAACATCTAAACGTAACCCTAAGCCTAACACCCCCTAACTTTAACATAATTAAAATACAGCTAAACTAAAGTTACAATTATTAACTAAATAATACCTATTTAAAACTAAATACATACTTAACTGTGAAATAAAACTTAAGCTAGCTACAATATAACTAATAGTTATATTGTAGCTAGCTTACGTTTTATTTTTATTTCACAGGTAAGTTTATATTTATTTTAACTAGGTAGACTAGTTAGTAAATAGGTATTAACTATTTACTAACTACCTAGTTAAAATAAATACAAACTTACCTGTGAAATAAAACCTAAGCTGCCTTACACTAAAACCTAACATTATAAAAAAAATAAACACTAAAATTACTAAAAAATAAAAATAACTAAATTACATAAAAAAAACAAACACTAAATTACAAAAAATAAGAAACAAATTCTCAAAAATAAAAAAGAATTACACCTAATCTAATAGTCCAAAATAAAAAAGCCCCCACAAAATAAAATAAAAACCTAGCCTACAATAAACTACCAATGGCTCTTAAAAGGGCCTTTTGTGGGGCATTGCCCCAAAGATAACAGCTATTTTACTTGTAAAAAAATACAAACACCCCCCTAAAGTAAAACCCACCACCCCCACAACCAACCCCCCAAATAAAATAACTATCTAAAAAAACTAAGCTCCCCATTGCCCTGAAAAGGGCATTTAGCTCTTTTACATGCCCAGACCCTAAACTAAAAATAAAACCCACCCAATAAACCATTAAAAAAACCTAACACTTACCCCGACAATCCACTTACAGTTCTTGAAGTCCCGATTGAAGGATCCATCCAGCCTGCGAAGTCATCATCCACGCTGCAAGAAGTCTTCATCCAGGCGGCCTCTTCTATCTTCATCCATCCGGCAAAGTCCTCATCCAGGTGGCAAGAAGTCTTCATCCAGATGGCCTCTTCTATCTTCACCCATCTGGTGTGGAGCGGTTTCATCCTGAAGACATCCGTTGCAGAGCATCCTCTTCATATGGTACACTGGAACTTCAATGCAAGTGACGTCATCCAAGATGTCATCCCTTGCATTCCTATTGGCTGAAAGATTTCAATCAGCCAATAGGATTAGAGCTGCTAAATCCTATTGGCTGTTCCAATCAGCCAATAGGATTGAACTCTCATCCTATTGGCTGTTCCAAACATCCTCCCAGGCAAAGTCATAATATCGGCGCTATGGGAATCGCATTGAAAAAGGACTTTTTAAAAAGTGCGGTACTGACGTTGCATGACAGGCTGAAAGGTGTGTGGTACACCTATACTGACAAGACTTGTAATAGAAGCTTTATGGGCCATAACGCTGTTTTTTTACTCATAACGCCAAACTCGTAATCTAGCAGATTTTTAGTTATGCATACATTATAATGTAAGTTTACTTTAAAAACTGCAAAACATGAAAATACATTTACATATTTACAAATTTCTCATATAAATCCTCAACCTGAGCAGACAATTGCTTTAAATTTGGCATATGTTAAGTATTGCGTCTCATAGGGACAAATCACTTCTTTGAGAAGTAGTTGAGTTTGTACATTAATAAATTCTATTAGCTGACTTTGACACAAAAATACACTCATATTACAAGTTGATGCTTTGAGAAAAGGGGGCTATATTATTTAGTTTGTAGGCAAATGTGTATTTATTGGTATGCGCCTCACCTGATACAAAGGTTAGTTTATTTTGTGAATTTGAAACAGAAGATTAAATTTAACTCCATTGGCTAAAATAACGTTGGCTAACAGTCCCTTTAAATTACATCAACCAGCTCTGCAAACTTCTCCTTATTTCCATTTACAAAGTAGAGAGGAAGGGCTTGATAATAAACCTAAATGTTACAAAAAATGAGGAGCGCTAAACACAAGCGGCTATAGAGATCAGAAATGATGACACTTTATAATCAAATACCTAAAATTCAACAGAGCCAGTATTATATACCAATATTTATTTTAAAAACAAAAGATAGTAAATAAAATAAAACCACCGGTGGTTAAAAGTTATACATTAAACATAAATAAAAATAGATAAAAACTTATACCATTCAGTTTTACTGCCTAAACAAATGTTACAAACACCAATGAGTGAAATGTAGCTAAAACTGCTATATAATTGTTGCGGGTAACAGTTTTGCTGACACTTGTAGCCACAGGTTAGGAGGTTAAAATACCTAACGAGACTGTTCAGCAAGGAGGTTAAAAACCTATAAAGATTGTCCAGCTTTAAGTTCCAATTAGTGACTGGTAATATAGGAATAAGGTAGGAATTAAGCTTATATCAGAAGATTACTCTTTACAACTTTTCAGTACACTTCAATACTTAGAGTCCGACAGTGACTCATTCCCAGCATATAAAACCTTTAATGATTTCTCCGCAAATGATTTGCAAGTTTACAGCTTACCCAGGGTTCTGGTATTCGGATTTTTACCTTCTGAGGTTTCACCGTTCTCAGTTTGAACTTGGCGTATAGATGCGATGCCCTCCAAGGTTAAACCGCTCTCCCCTCTCGGTAGCTTGTTCCGGTTCAGGTGTCAAGATCACAGGACCTTGGTGAACCAATGGTTGTGGCAGATTGCCGGGAATTCAAATGTAAATTCTTTTTGTTGAGATAAAAAGTTTGTGTACCAAAATACTTATAGTTTCCAATGCAGTATCTTTGGAGTAATCTTTGTTAGAAGAGAGTATATATCAGAGCGCTCTGATTTTTGACACAGCTTATCATCCTTTCATCATCTACGCGTTTCAGCTTAACAGCCTTTTTCAAGATGAATTTTCCTTACCCATATTCCTCTATTTATCCAGGTGATCCTTAATTGATTCTCCTCCCTTTTTTTATTTTCAAAAATACAAGTCATTTGTCTTGTAGACTTCTCATTGGTTAAGTATACAAATAGATCTTTACATAAATACAAAAATACATTTAAAAACTTCTTTAAAAACCTTAACTACTTAGGCCTAGATTTGGAGTTTGGCGTTAGCCGTGAAAACCAGCGTTAGAGGCTCCTAACGCTGGTTTTAGGCTACCGGCGGTATTTGGAGTCACTCAAAATAGGGTCTAACGCTCACTTTTCAGCCGCGACTTTTCCATACCGCAGATCCCCTTACGTCAATTGCGTATCCTATCTTTTCAATGTGATTTTTCTATCTCCGGTATTTAGAGTCGTTTCTGAAGTGAGCGTTAGACATCTAACGACAAAACTCCAGCCGCAGGAAAAAAGTCAGTAGTTAAGAGCTTTCTGGCTAACGCCTGTTTATAAAGCTCTTAACTACTGTGCTCTAAAGTACACTAACACCCATAAACTACCTATGTACCCCTAAACCGAGGTCCCCCCACATCGCCGACACTCGAATAATTTTTTTAACCCCTAATCTGCCGACCGCCACCTACGTTATCCTTATGTACCCCTAATCTGCTGCCCCTAACACCGCCGACCCCTGTATTATATTTATTAACCCCTAACCTGCCCCCCACAACGTCGCCTCCACCTACCTACACTTATTAACCCCTAATCTGCCGACCGGACCTGAGCGCTACTATAATAAAGTTATTAACCCCTAATCCGCCTCACTAACCCTATAATAAATAGTATTAACCCCTAATCTGCCCTCCCTAACATCGCCGACACCTAACTTCAATTATTAACCCCTAATCTGCCGACCGGAGCTCACCGCTATTCTAATAAATGGATTAACCCCTAAAGCTAAGTCTAACCCTAACACTAACACCCCCCTAAGTTAAATATAATTTTAATCTAACAAAATTAATTAACTCTTATTAAATAAATTATTCCTAATTAAAGCTAAATACTTACCTGTAAAATAAATCCTAATATAGCTACAATATAAATTATAATTATATTATAGCTATTTTAGGATTAATATTTATTTCACAGGTAACTTTGTATTTATTTTAACCAGGTACAATAGCTAAAATAGTTAAAATAATTACAAATTTACCTGTAAAAGAAATCCTAACCTAAGTTACAATTAAACCTAACACTATACTATCAATAAATTAATTAAATAAACTACCTACAATTAACCTAACACTACACTATCAATAAATTAATTAAATACAATTCCTACAAATAAATACAATTAAATAAACTTGCTAAAGTACAAAAAATAAAAAAGAACTAAGTTACAAAAAATAAAAAAATATTTACAAACATAAGAAAAATATTACAACAATTTTAAACTAATTACACCTACTCTAAGCCCCCTAATAAAATAACAAAGCCCCCCAAAATAAAAAAAATGCCCTACCCTATTCTAAATAACTAAAGTTCAAAGCTCTTTTACCTTACCAGCCCTGAACATGGCCCTTTGCGGGGCATGCCCCAAGAAGTTCAGCTCTTTTGCCTGTAAAAAAAAAACATACAATACCCAAGCCCCCCAACATTACAACCCACCACCCACATACCCCTAATCTAACCCAAACCCCCCTTAAATAAACCTAACACTAAGCCCCTGAAGATCTTCCTACCTTATCTTCACCATACCAGGTTCACCGATCCGTCCTGAAGAGCTCCTCCGATGTCCTGATCCAAGCCCAAGCGGGGGGCTGAAGAGGTCCATGATCCGGATGAAGTCTTCATCCAAGCGGGAGCTGAAGAGGTCCATGATCCGGATGAAGTCTTCTATCAACGGCATCTTCAATCTTCTTTCTTCCGGATCCATCTTGCAGACCTCCGACGCGGAACATCCTGCTGGCCCGACGAATGAAGGTTCCTTTAAGGGACGTCATCCAAGATGGCGTCCCTCGAATTCCGATTGGCTGATAGGATTCTATCAGCCAATCGGAATTAAGGTAGGAATATTCTGATTGGCTGATGGAATCAGCCAATCAGAATCAAGTTCAATCCGATTGGCTGATCCAATCAGCCAATCAGATTGAGCTCGCATTCTATTGGCTGATCGGAACCTCTTCAGCTCCCGCTTGGATGAAGACTTCATCCGGATCATGGACCTCTTCAGCCCCCCGCTTGGGATTGGATCAGGACATCGGAGGAGCTCTTCAGGACGGATCGGTGAACCTGGTATGGTGAAGATAAGGTAGGAAGATCTTCAGGGGCTTAGTGTTAGGTTTATTTAAGGGGGTTTGGGTTAGATTAGGGGTATGTGGGTGGTGGGTTGTAATGTTGGGGGGCTTGGGTATTGTATGTTTTTTTTTACAGGCAAAAGAGCTAAACTTCTTGGGGCATGCCCCGCAAAGGGCCCTGTTCAGGGCTGGTAAGGTAAAAGAGCTTTGAACTTTAGTTATTTAGAATAGGGTAGGGCATTTTTTTATTTTGGGGGGCTTTGTTATTTTATTAGGGGGCTTAGAGTAGGTGTAATTAGTTTAAAATTGTTGTAATATTTTTCTTATGTTTGTAAATATTTTTTATTTTTTGTAACTTTGTTCTTTTTTATTTTTTGTACTTTAGCAAGTTTATTTAATTGTATTTATTTGTAGGAATTGTATTTAATTAATTTATTGATAGTGTAGTGTTAGGTTAATTGTAGGTAGTTTATTTAATTAATTTATTGATAGTATAGTGTTAGGTTTAATTGTAACTTAGGTTAGGATTTCTTTTACAGGTAAATTTGTAATTATTTTAACTATTTTAGCTATTGTACCTGGTTAAAATAAATACAAAGTTACCTGTGAAATAAATATTAATCCTAAAATAGCTATAATATAATTATAATTTATATTGTAGCTATATTAGGATTTATTTTACAGGTAAGTATTTAGCTTTAATTAGGAATAATTTATTTAATAAGAGTTAATTAATTTCGTTAGATTACAATTATATTTAATTTAGGGGGGTGTTAGTGTTAGGGTTAGACTTAGCTTTAGGGGTTAATACATTTATTAGAATAGCGGTGAGCTCCAGTCGGCAGATTAGGGGTTAATAATTGAAGTTAGGTGTCGGCGATGTTAGGGAGGGCAGATTAGGGGTTAATACTATTTATTATAGGGTTAGTGAGGCAGATTAGGGGTTAATAACTTTATTATAGTAGTGCTCAGGTCCGGTCGGCAGATTAGGGGTTAATAAGTGTAGGCAGGTGGAGGCGACGTTGTGGGGGGCAGATTAGGGGTTAATAAATATAATATAGGGGTCGGCGATGTTAGGGCAGCAGATTAGGGGTACATAGGGATAATGTAAGTAGCGGCGGTTTACGGAGCGGCAGATTAGGGGTTAATAATAATATGCAGGGGGCGGCGATAGCGGGGGCGGCAGATTAGGGGTTAATAAGTGTAAGGTTAGGGGTGTTTAGACTCGGGGTACATGTTAGAGTGTTAGGTGCAGACGTAGGAAGTGTTACCGCATAGCAAACAATGGGGCTGCGTTAGGAGCTGAACGCAGCTTTTTTGCAGGTGTTAGGTTTTTTTTCAGCTCAAACAGCCCCATTGTTTCCTATGGGAGAATCGTGCACGAGCACGTTTTTGAGGCTGGCCGCGTCCGTAAGCAACTCTTGTATCGAGAGTTGAAGCTGCGTTAAAAATGCTCTACGCTCCTTTTTTGGAGCCTAACGCAGCCTTTATGTGGACTCTCAATACCAGAGTTATTTTTATGGTGCGGCCAGAAAAAAGCCAGCGTTAGTTTTTCGGGTTGTTACCGACAAAACTCCAAATCTAGCCGTTAATATGTGATACAGCAATATGGAAATTCATTTGAATCAAAAATGGATTATGAATGATGAATTTTAAAATAATAATAATAAATTCATGATAGTGCATGAATAAGTGTTAATATTTCATCAAAAATAAGAATTTTGCTTATGATGCTGATTTTGCGAATAAACTTATGTGTGATTTCTTACTTCATAAATTTTAACTCAACAAAAATGCCCCTTGTTTATTAAAAGTGAAAAAGTGATGACTATCAATATATAACGAATTCCAAAATAAATTTGAAATCTAACTCAATATTTAAGGTGTTAATATTTCATCGAAAGTACAAATTGTGCTTATAATTATATTCCTAAAGGTGAATTTTATTTAAAAATAATATAAAGTGAAAATAAACAAGTGTATGACTGTTTACTAAATGAAATAAATTTTAACTAAAATTAATTTTAACTAAACAAAAAATCCTCTTATTTATTTCTTTAATGTAAAACAGTGTTAACTAGATTTCCTATCATTATATAACTTATTCCATAATGGAATTGAAATCGACATTAAGACCCCTTGGTTCTAAACTCTTAAATAAAAAAATTAACTCTGCCTCTGCTCTTAATAATTTCTTATTGATATCCCCCCCTCTTGGATCTCTTTTTATCTTCCTAATACCCCAGTATTTAAAATCTTTGGTATTTTGATTGTGGTATTCTTTAAAATGGCGAGATAATAGGTGGCCCTCAAAACCATTATCAATATTGAGGAGATGCTCCCTTATTCTATCTCTGAGGGGGCGGGAGGTAGAAGTGCATTGGAAAGTTGTTTAAAAACACATGCGCTGTCTAAATCATGAAAGTTTAATTTTAAAGTTACTGTCCCTTTAAGGCCACAACTGGAGCCATTAGAAATGAGCCTGGCATGATGGAAATGATTGGTGCTATTTATTGTCTGGCATCTGAAACTCTTCTGGGAACGCAAGGATTTCTCAATGTATAGTCAAGTTTATATTTTCATTTCATTGCTAATGTTCTGCGTTCAATACATTATTATTATTATTACTACTTCTGTAAAATATGAATAATGTTGTAAGGCCTGGGCCTGTAATGGACTATGTTTTATATAATGTTATTCTGCTTGTTTTATATTCTGGGTGGTTTTTAGAGTAGAAGCATTTAGGTGAAAGTCCATAGAGATAAAATAAAGTATATTTATAAATGAAAAAGTGTTTCATCTATTGAAAACAAGACTGATGTTTGGACAGATCTAGTGGGTACTAAAATATTTAGCTGAGGAGGTGGTAAAATAATTGTTTCATTTTGCTGTAAATACCTTTCAGCTAGATTATGAGTTTTGCGTTATGTCTCATAACGCTGCTTTTTCACTACCGCTGCTATTACGAGTCTTGTAGGTATAACTGTACCGCACACTTTTTTGGCTGTAACGCAACGTAACTACAACACCTTTCAAAAAGTCCTTTTTCAATGGGATTTCCATAACGCCGGTATTACGAGTTTGCCTGTCCGGCCAAAAAGTGAGCGGTACAGCCTATAACTACAAGATCTGTACCGCCACCTGAAAGTCGGTAGTTATGAGTTTTACACTACAAAGCTGTAGCATAAAACTCATAACTAAAGTGTTACAAAGTACATTAACACCCATAAACTACCTATTAACCCCTAAACCGAGGCCCTCCCGCATCGCAAATACTAAAATAAAATTAATAACCCCTAATCTGCCGCTCCGGACATCGCCGCCACTATAATAAACATATTAACCCCTAAACCGCCATAATCATGCATCACAAACACTAGTTAAATATTATTAACCCCTAATCTGCTGCCCCCAATGTCGCCACCACTATACTAAAGTTATTAACCCCTAAACCTAACCCTAAGTCTAACCCTAACGTAACCCTTACCCTAACACCCACTAACTTTAACATAATTAAAATAATTCCAAATAAAAATTACAATTAATACCTAAATTATTCCTATTTAAAAATAAATAAATACTTACCTACTAATAGTTATATTGTATCTAGCTTATGTTTTATTTTTATTTCACTGGTAAGTTAGTATTTATTTTAACTAGGTTGATTAGTTAGTAAATAGTTATTAACTATTTACTAACTACCTAGTAAAAATAAATACAAATTTACCTGTGAAATAAAACCTAACCTGTCTTACAGTTAAACATAACCTTAAACTAAAATTAAATAAATTACATTAATTAAATACAATTAACTAAATACAATTAACTAAATAAAATTAAAAAAAACACTGTTACACAAAATAAAAAAGAAATTATCAAATATTTAAACTAATTACACCTAATCTAATAGCCCTATCAAAATAAAAAAAGCCCCCCAAAATAATAAAAACCCTAGCCTAAACTAAACTGCCAATAGCCATTAAAAGGGCCTTTTGCAGGGCATTGCCCCTAAGAAATCAGCTCTTTTACCTGTAAAAAAAATACAAACAACCCCACAACAGTAAAACCCACCACCCACACAACCAACCCCCCAAATAAAATCCTATCCATAAAAGGGCATTTAGCTCTTTTACATTGCCCAAACCCTAAGCTAAAAATAAAACCCACCCAATAAACCCTTAAAAAAACCTAACACTAACCCCCAAAGATCCACTTACAGTTTTGGAAGACTGGACATCCATCCTCATCCAGCCGGGAGAAGTCTTTATCCAAGCGGCAAGAAGTCCTCAGTGAAGCCTGGAGAATTCTTCATCCAAGCGGCAAGAAGTCATCCTCCAGGCGGTTGGAACAGCCAATAGAATGCGAGCTCAATCGCATTGGCTGATTGGGTCAGACAAAGGATTGAAGATGAATCCTATTGGCTGATTGCATCAGCCAATATGATTTTTTACCCTTTATTTCCGATTGGCTCAGCCAATTGTAATTCAAGGGAACCTTCAGTGTACGGCTGGGACCGTATGAAGAGGATCCTCCGCGCTGGATGTCTTGAGAATGGAGTCGCTCCGCGTCGGAAGGATGAAGATAGAAGATGCCGTCTGGATGATGACTTCTGCCCGCCTGGAGGACAACTTCTTGCAGCTTGGATGAAGACTTCTCCCAGCTTTGTTGAGGACTTCTTGCCGCTTGGATGAAGACTTCTGGCTGGATGAGGATGGATGTACAGTCTTCCAAAACTGTAAATGGATCTTCGGGGGTTAGTGTTAGGTTTTATTAAGGGTTTATTGGGTGGATTTTATTTTTAGCTTAGAGTTTGGGCAATGTAAAAGAGCTAAATGCCCTTTTAAGGGCAATGCCCATCCAAATGCCCTTTTCAGGGCAATGGGGAGCTTAGGTTTATTTAGATAGGATTTTATTTGGGGGGTTGGTTGTGTGGGTGGTGGGTTTTACTGTTGGGGGGTTGTTTGTATTTTTGTTCATTGCAATGTTTAATTTGTCATTTAATTCTGTATTGCATAATTTCCTTGACTTATACTGGTTGTAAGCTTTGAAATTATATTTTTTCTTTGTTGTATATGGTCTTAGAGACAGCTACCGTGTGTATGCCTTGATATGAATAGGGACAGCCGGTCAGGCACTAAATGCTCGCTTTTAGTCAAACAGGAGTTATATGTTCTTTTAATTTAAAAAAAAATAGGTTCTTTTAACTGATTGAATCCTATAATGTAATATTTTTGTTAATATTAATTGTCTATAGTAGCCGTTCCCATTGGAAATAATAACAAATCCAAATCCGATGTTCATCATAACAGAATTTCTCCACGAACTTAATTTACCTGAATCAAACGTTTGAAAAAATCTAAAAGGATCTTTCGTTCAAAAGGAATTTTACCATTGTGCACGTCTAGATGTTGTGTTTTCTTTATCAAGGAAATCATTTTGTGATCATCTACCATAGTTGTGTTCTATTCATTATATATCAAACATATGCATATATTATTCTTACGCCTATTGTGCTTATGTTCCTCTGTAACATGAAAATGAGGAAATGTATTTGTTTTATGTACTATAAACCATGCATAACTGAATATATAATCACTAAATACACATGATATTAATATATGATTACAAAAAGGTACAATTAATACTGTAAATGTGATTATAATATACACATACTATAACAATGAGATTTTTTTCCAGCATTCTGGTAATGTGGCATATGTGACTATGTGCCCAATTCTCTAAAGCTCTTTGGTCTGATGAGATTCTAAGATAGTATAGCAAGGCCCAGCAGGGATTGTTTATAAAGCAGATTTTACCTTGAGAGCTGTGTATCTCATTAAGGGAAGTTCACTAATATTCTTTATGTGAAGGAGAGACACTAAATTTACAATATAGTACTCAGTAACACAAGCTGATGTGTTTTCTCTATGCTGGAGAGTTTTTGAGAAACAGACCCATAAAGGGACATAATACTCATATGCTAAATCACTTGAAACTGATGCAGTATAACTTTAAAAAGCTTACAGGAACATATCACCTGAGAATCTCTATGTAATAAAGGAAGATATTTTACTCCACAATTTCCTCAGCTCAGCAGAGTAAGTTCTGTGTAAAAAGTTATACTTAGCTGCTGTTAAGCTGCAGGCTAAACCTAAATAAATGAAGAAATGGACTGCAGCCAATCAGCATCAACAGTGCTGAGGTCATGAACTCTTTTACTGTGATCTCATGAGATTTAACTTAACTCATGAGATTTCATAGTAAACTTCCTTAAACTGAGTAAGGAAATAACATGAGTGTGCACGAGACTCACTCCCTTGCCTGTCCCGGGACAGGCATACTGATTTATTGCTTAAAGTCCTTTGCAATAGGGTGTGAATACATTTTGAGGTAAAATATCTTTCTTTTTTTAAATGAAGATGTTCAGGTGTTCAGCTTTTTACAGCCATTCTGCATCACTTTCAAGTGTTTCAATATTTGAGTATCATGGCCCTTTAATGCATATACGTAAGAGTGAAGCTAGTAGGTTGAATGTGAGCACACAAGGGAATTCTGCTGATAAACATCAAAATGGGTTAATCTACAGCTATTAAAATCAAATGAAAAAATGATCATCATTTAATTTCCCTTTAAATAGTAATAGCTTTGTCTATCTTAAATTATTATTGCTATCTAAAAAATTCGAAATATATTCAGATAAAAGCACTTAAAGTTGCCCAATAAATGTTCATGATGATTCCCTACATTTGTTTTATTATTTAACCTGTTGGTTTTTGTGTTACTCTACATATAGGTAGAATTGAAAAACGTTATTGGAAAAATTTGATTTAACTTAATCTATTTTCATAAATGTGGGTTTTTTGCAATGAAAGAAATACAATGTAAAAACTAAAAATGATTTACAAAAAAAGATGTTCTATTTGGTAAATTGATCTATTTAGAATGGCAGGAAACTATTGAATTTTTGAATGAGAAGTAAAAGAATTGTGATTATTCTCATTGTCCAAGGACACATCCGTGATGTAAACTATATATCAAGAGAGAATGCAGCTCCTGCTGTGCAGGAAAAGTGACATATTGTATATAATGTGTTATGCTATGTTGTTTTCAATGTTTATTATTCTTGCATACACAAAGTAGAATGCCAATTATAGATGGAATAATGAGTTGAACATGAATGACCACAAACTAATCTACTACCATTTTTTAAGACAGTCATATGAATCTCTATACTTTAATTACTACAATAATCATTTTAAATAATGGAATTTTATTATTATTATTATCATCATTTATTTGTATAGCGCAGCCAAATGCTGTAGCGTTGGGTACAGAGATAAGAATGATAAGATTCAAAAATATAACAGACTTAACAAATCTAGTACAGGAGGAAGAGGGCCCTGCACCGAAGAGCTTACAGTCTACGGATTGAGGGTGCAGATACATGAGGTTTAGGGTAGCTTGACACATGGATTGTAGTTGCAGCAGTGAGTCAAGGTAGTTCATGATTTATTTTGGTTTGGATGAAAAAAAGCAGAGATAATCCTCTGGTAATCCTCTCTGAATAGGTGTTTTTTTAAAGAGTGTCTGAAGCTACAGAAGGTTGAAGACAGTCTGATGAAGTCGGTAGAGAGTTCCAGAGGACTGGAACAGCGTCAGAGAAGAGGGGTGTAGAATATATAGGAGTGAAGAGATGTAGGTCAGAGGATGGGTCAGGGAGTATTTGGAGATGAGAGAAGAAGTATATTTATGAGTGAGGCTGTTGAGTGCTTTATAGGTTTGGGTGAACTGTATTCTAGAGTGTATGGGGAGCCAGTGTAGAGACTGGCAGAGTGTAACAGCTAATGTAGATTGGAGACTTAGGTGGATGAGTCTAGCTGAAGCATTCATCATAGATTGGATGAGGGAGAGGCGGTGTTTTGGAAGGCTATTTAGGAGATTGAAGTAGTCCATGCGTGACATAATAAGGGAATTAATTCATAATTTTGAAGTTTCTTGAGTGAGGAAAGGTTGGATTCTGGAAATGTTGCATAGGTGCACAAGTTGCCGTAGGGGACTGGTTAACTCCTCCTGCACTTAGTACTTAGATGTATGCAGGGGGCGATCAGATCTCCGGACTTGTTTCTTAACACTCACGGATGGCAGGTATTCACCTCAGTGAGGTGGGAACAGTGAGGTAAAGTTCACAGTGGTTGCTCCTTACACAGCTTCTGTGCAATGAAAATTGTTTTTTAACCATATGTTTTTTTATTTTATTTGTCCAGATATGTCCATGTTTTATATGATGTCTGATCAGTAAACCTTTTTTATATAATCCTTTCTCTAACTCCTTTTTATAATAGGCGTTGGTGGAATTTGAGATTGATTATAAGGTTGTATATACTTTAAAACCTGCCTTTTATATTGTATCCAGTTCACATTATATTTAGCATATACAATATATTTTTTTAGCTTGTGTCCTAGTCTCCCTAATCTCTTAGTTTTTAACACTTAGAGCTTTTTTAGCGCTTCCTTTAAATACATTTCACACAATAGACTTTTTTTTACTACCCTTATGTACACACCAATCATTTATCAGCCATATTTCTACATATATATCAGCCCTGTCATACGCCTTATAGGTATAGATGGGAACTTTGAAAAAAGTGCCATGAAACCAGATTTAGTGTAATGTGACACATGAGTATAGTGGGTTTGGGGAACTCCAAGCAGGCACATAATTCCTATATTAGCAAATATTGCATAACAGCATCAGCACATTCAGTTTAAACACTCTTCTCACCACCGTACAAACATATGGAGCAATTTTTATATATAATGTGAACTATTCGTCAATATAAGATTAAACATATTAATAAAACTAGTATAAGGAGATAGAAACATCAAACTACACTGTGGTGGAGACCTTTCAAACCAGCAGAAGTCCAGACCATAACAACTCGTTTAATACATCGCTATAGATTTCTCTGGCCAAGGAGCTTAGCCTACCCCTACTGCCCGCACAGTCCAGGTGGCATTTTCAAGACAGTCTTGGCCGCACAGAGGGGCACAACAAAAATGCATACTCTCCGATATCAAAAGACAGCCTTCCCATGTATAGAAACAGGGCCTCACTCTCGCAGTCATTTTAAAAGCATCATTCAGGGTAAGGCCAAGCTGATCTCCCTCTTCCACCGGCCGCCTCCCATAGCCCCCGCATGGGGACAAGAGAGAGTCACCGCCGCACAACTCCCAGGCCGAGGAGAAGGTAGGTGAGAGGAGAAAGTCTCCATGTTGCGGATTTGGGTTAGGGTCCAGTGTCAGTGTGAGTCTGGTAGGTATCAGCGGTTGGGAGAACTGCTGCGCATATTTGGACATAGTAATACCTAAGGTGGTAGCTGCAGTGCCCGATAGCTGAGTGCTTTGCATAGGGAGGACCTTTTAATGTTGTGTGAGGCTGTCGTACCCGATCTCAGACAAGAAAGGTTCAGGGCAATTGTGGAGATTATCCTCATATGGGCTTTGTAACATCTCTGAGTGGTCTAGATGTACGTTGGCTGGCGGTACCTGCTCAAATGCCCCTGAGAGTACATGCATTAAGTTGCATAAGGGGATATCTATTAGTCCTATGACTTCCTTATCCCACGAGGTCAGCGCCATCTTGGAATTCTCGGATGACTAGATCGCTATGTGGTTTGTCTTGTAATCAGTTGATAAAGAGCTTTTGTATGCTCCTGGACTCGTGCTTGAAAGGTTTGTATGATTGGGAGTCTTCTCTGAGTAATTTTGGACCATAAAATAAAGTATATAAGTCCCTTTTAATATATTCAGAGCCGGGAGCTCAGTAAAGATGCGACCATCCACTTCTGCAGCTAACTCCACCCTCTCTCATTTGTGTTTTAATAGATTTGTTTGTTAATCTGAAACACCATTATAACCACACCCTGTAACATATATACTCTGTGGTTTTATTGTATTTTTTAGTCACAATAAAATACATTGTTTATTTACTTATATTGCATATCTTTGTTTTCTTTTATTTAGGTTGCCGCCTATACTATACATAGATATAAAAAAGCAAGAGACCCAAGACAGAGCCTTGCGTTACCCCTACTGAGAAAGGCAAAGGATCAGATGATATACTAATAAAGGAAAATGCAAATGAGTGGTTTCAAAGAATTGAAGCAAACCAAGAGAGGGCTTTGTTACAGATGCTAAAATAATGTAGGATTTTTAAGCGGAGAAGAAGGTTAACTGTGTTAAAAGCAGCAGATAGATCCAGAAGAATTAGTAAGGAGTAGTGTCCCTTTACATTAGCTGATAGCAGATTATTTGCTACCTTAGTAAGAACAGTTTCTGTGGAGTGTTTAGGGAGTAAAAAAAGATTGTAAGGAGTACACTTGAGAGAAATTGAGTTAGGAGATTATAGACTCGTCGTTTCAATAATTTGGAGGTAAAGGGAAGTAAGGAGACCGGTGGAAGAGTCAAGCAAGAGCTTATTTAGGATTGGTGTGATTGATGCATGCTTGCCAATGGCGAGAGACAGGTTAAAGAGATGAGTTAAGGCAGCAGTTAGAGAAGCAGAGAGAGAGAGGGAAGCATTGCGCTCACAAGAGTGCGCTTCCGTAGGCTCCTATGGGAGCCTCATTCTGATGCTGTCAGAGAAGGCATCAGAACTTCAGCGAAGTGAAGGGGGGAAGAAGCGCAGCATGTATAAGTATATATGTAAATGATTATATACATATATATGTATGTGTTAATATGGGTACATACACATTGTAACTCACATATATATGCATATAAGCATATACATATATATCTACTGGGAACACACAGTTCCCATAGACCGCACTTTTCAGAGCCATTTTTTTTCCTAACACCCCATTTGTACCAACTTTAACCCCAAAATACTGCCTAGTGCAGTAATATTATTAAAAAATGCTGCCATCTTTACTTTTTAATAAAATACACTACACAGTATTTTGCGGCCATTTTCTGGTTAATTTTATAAGCACTAATTGCTAACGTGAGCTTGCAGCAGCAATAACCATCCACTTGTAATGGCTGATTAATTATCACATGCCTGCAAACAGCCTTTAATGATTAAGCAGCAAAAAATGCACCCATCAAATCAAAATAATACAAATTAATCAAAGATGCAATCTCTGTATTTGCATAAAACAGTCCAAAAACACATACAAAAATAAAGTCCTATGTAGTAAAAAGATAAGCAGATCTTAAGTATATCCTGATCCTTATTCCAGACTGCTTTAGATTCTCAGATTCCACTCAATAATATATTGGGGTCTCAATGTTTAAACATATAAAAAAAAAAATAGACAAAATGTGTAGGATATGTACTATTTGGAACAGAGATTTGATAGATCTTCACTTACAGAATCTCCCTTTTATACAAGACTTGTTCCCCACAAGACCATCAGCCAATTCTGCTTTTTAATTTGGTGTCTCACCAAGATCTGCTTGTACTCAATGAACGTTATCAAAAGCAAACAAAAAGTACAATGGCGGCACGGTTGGCACCTATATCTAGTAAAAGCTACAACTGTTTCCAAAGTGTATTTAAAGGAACAGTCAACACCAGAATTTGTGTTGTTTAAAAAGATAGATAATCCCTTTATTACCCATTCCCCAGTTTTGCATAACCAACACAGTTATAATAATACACATTTTACCTCTGCGATTACCTTGTATCTAAGCCTCTGCAAACTGCCCCCTTATTTCAGTTGTTTTGACAGACTTGCATTTTTGCCAATCAGTGCTGACTCCTAGGTCACTTCACGTGCATGAGCTCAATGTTATCTATATGAAACACATGAACTAATGCCCTCTAGTGGCAAAAAACGGTCAAAATATATTCATATAAGAGGCGGCCTTCAAGGTCTAAGAAATTAGCATATGAACCTCCTAGGTTTAGTTTCAACTAAAAATACCAAGAGAACAAAGCAAAATTGGTGATAAAAGTAAATTGGAAAGTTGTTTAAAATGACATGCCCTATTTAAATAATGAATCATAACAAACAAGTGCAAACAAAGCACTTGACTGTCCCTTTAAGTATGCACCTTGCACCAGCATTTTAAACACAGCACTTGGTCAGAGAGTCTGAGGTGCTTGTATCATTTGGCAATAACTCAATTTGTTAATTGCTGACATGATAAAAAAAACACTGGTGCTTTGAGCTGCTGCAGTATTTAAAATGCTGGTGCACTAATAATATGTAGCTATGCATCACATGCACGTCCAGAGAAAAAAAATACTAACAACTTTTGCTTAAAGTATTTTTGCTAATACATGTATATTGCAAATATTCTTCTATTCAAAGATGTAATTCATCTATGTGCATTTAAATTTTGAGCAGAATGTCCCTTTAATTAGAAATTAATTGCCTCTGCAATGATGTTGGCTACCTAATGTGTTTGAATATATTTTTTTCACTTAATCATTAATATCAACTCATAGCGTGTGCAATTACCAATTGTATATCATTTTTCACTAGTTTATCATTTCTATACACTTAATTGCAGTTATTTATATGACAGTATTTTATTTTATGAGCATTTACCAAGGTATTATTATTTGCTTTAAGTTGTTTTTAATGCTATATTAAATCTGGAAAAGTTGTATTTATCAACATGAGAACTGAGCATTTGTAAATATTGAAATAAATCTGGTGAACAGCCAAGATATGTAATGTGAAACATTAAAAGTATTGGCCAAAGCTGATGAAATATATAATCCCAAAAGTACTTGCAGGAGGGTGTTAGGAAATGTTTTTGATGGACTGGAAAACAGCTTTTCAGTTCTCTCAATGCAAATAATTAATGCACAAAAATACATCCGAAAAACCACATTAATGGATTTTCTACTTGTTTTCTAAAGTACTGAAATTGTCTGAAGTTTAAAAAAAAAAAAAAAAATAACACATGAAAAATATATAGATTCCTGTAAAGATGTGTATTATTGTAAAAGTTTGACTTTATAGTGAATAGAGCATCCAAATCACTTTCTTGCTTAAAGGGATAGTAAACACCAAAATGGTATTCTTTAAAAAAAATAGATAATCCCTTTATTTACCATTCCCCATTTTTGCATGACCAACACTGTTATATAAATTTTTACCTCTGTAATTACCTTGTATCTAAGCTTCTGCTGACTGCCTCCTTATCTCAGTTCTTTTGACAGGCTTGCATTTCATGCAATTAGTGCTGACTCTTAAATAACTCCACGTGTGTGAGCACAATGTTATTTATGTGAAACACATGAACTAACGCCCTCTAGCTGTGAAAAACTGTCAAATGCATTCAGATGAGAGGCGGCCTTCAAGAGCTTAGAAATTAGCATATGAGCCTACCTAGGTTTAGCTTTCAACTAAGAATATCAAGAGTACAAAGCAAATGTGATGATAAAAGTAAATTAGAAAGTTGTTTAAAATGACATGCCAGGAAAATTGCATGCTCTGGCATGCTCTTGATCCGGAGGAGGAGCTCAGGTGTTTGGTCAGGTGAGACACCTGTGCAGCATTACCTCCACTGCAAGCTGTTGGCGAACTCTTCGCGCCTAAACCCTCAGACCCTGGGTGGCCTGCTCAGCAAGGTTATCGCTGCTGGATCTGATACTCTGCCATACCACCGCACAAGAACTTTATGCTGCTTCAGCCATAGGATTTGCCTTCTGACCTAGCTGTGCAATTTTCACTGCAATAAGGTAGAGGGGAAGACAAAAGGAAAAAAGCTACGCTTTGCTAATTGTGGCCAACCTCCTCTTCATACCCAAACTAGAGTGAAAGACGGACTCTGACTATACATAGGAGTTTTTTTCTCCAGAGCCCCCGCCGGGGCTAAAACCGGCTTCCATGCTAAACCTGATAAGACGACCTGCCTGCTTACCAACTATCTACTCCCGCCCGCAAGTTCAGCTACACCGGTCAAGAGCTGAGGTTTCCCAACGATTTTGCCTGCAGCTGACTCACCTGGATTCCTGCCGCTGGCTGCGGGGAGGCGCTTGGACCCGCTGTTGCTCTCGGACCGCTGATCCCTCCCACCGGTGCTGCGTGGGGGACACGGACCGCTACCTGCGCCTGGATTGTTTTCTCAGGAACTGGGCTGCCTCTTTTCCTGCCGCTCGTCATCTCAGCGTTTGCTGTTCCTGGCGGCTGTTGTTGGGCGCACTCCCCTCCCACCGGTGCTGCGCGAAGGGGGTCGTGCTGAAGAGGAGACCTTTCTCTGGAGGCATCTGGACTCTAGCAGTGGGTAATGTAGCGGTAGCTCTCTACTGAAAAACAGCATCTCTGGCCCCCTCCTTGCCTTCCTTCCGATATAACTATATCTGCACAGACTAGGGGGAAGGAGTTGTCACAGGGAGAAGAGAAGGGGAAAGTAAAGAGCCTGAACGGACACTCTGTACCTGGGTTTGCCTAGGCAAGGCAGGATAAGGCTTAAAGTTAAAAGACAATTCTACTTGTCAGCTTGCTAGAACAGTGACTCTCTCCTATAGCCTTCACTTGAACTCGACCTAATTTCTTAAAAACTGCCTAAATATAAACTATGTTCAGTAAACCAGGCCGCTGATTTTTTTTAATATATGTATGTACATATTATCCTAGCCCAGGCAAACTAAGCTAGGGAAAATTGGGCTAAATTAGGCCCATAAATTAGCCTTGGGGAAGTGGTTCATTTAGGCTTCTCTTCATCGATACCTATATCCTGAGCCCTTGCTTAGAACCTTACCCCCCCCCCCCCCAGCAACGTATATTAAAATTACAGTGCTCTCTTCTTTAAGCTTAACTGTAGAACTAAGCAAACTTGAGTTTACTTAACTAACCTTCAATCCTGAATATGTTTATTAATAGAAATCTTGCAATTATCATCCATTAGAGAATTGGCTGGATGCTGAGGGAGGAGGGGGGAGAGGAGAGGGTGAGAGGGCACCTAAAAACTGCTCCTAAAATAGAATTAATAATCTTATAAGCACTGCATAAAGCACTCTCCCTCCTATCAATATCTATGCCACAGAGTCTGGGGAAGGTAGTAGCGAATAATTAATATAGGAATAGAGGCTAATGGGCCTTGAATTTTCTTGTTTTTCTGATTTTCCTTCCCTTTTTCTATAAAAGAAATTTGTTATCTGCCGTTATATAAGTGATCTTTATACCAGCTTTTACTATTAACAGAAATGTTGCAATTAATATGTAGTAGAAAATTGGTTTAGGTATTGCTATTCAGTCTGAGTGTTCTCTGTGTCAAGGGATATTTGTTAAACTAAATTGCTTAGGGTTCCTTGCTTAGTCATATAGGTTGAGAACTTGTTATCTACGAAGCTCAATTGTTAAATCAACAACTGATAAGAACTAACTACTGTATATTGTTTATACCAGATTGCTTGTCATAAATTGTACAATCCTTGCCCCCTGTCCCTCTCCTCCTCCCTGTCCCTCCTCTTGGCCCTTTTACTAAAGCCAAGCTTATTGACTCACTGTCTATAGCGAGATTAGAACATACACTACTGATTTTCCCTTAGCTTGTCCTCAGGAGTGAGGGGAGAGAGGGCATAAGGAAAAATCTTGCAAGATTTCTTGAACACTTATAGTCTATACTTTCGGCTGTAACCCTATCCCTGCCTAAATTAGAATAACTGCTCTTCCTGGGTCTTTGTGACACGTTACACAAGTTTTTTTACACTTCCTTTACACTGTCACTCTCTCACCTTTTAGCCAACTAGCAACCTATCACGTCATACCACATACTCACATAATTCCCTCCCTCATCCCCCCCTTTTTTTTTTTTTTTTTTTTTTTTTTTTTTCTTTCTTACACTTTTCCACACTTAAGCACCTATCACCAAACTGAGTTCACTTTTTTACTCTGGAAACGTTTCATTAAACGTTTCCCTTTTCACCACTATAACTAATCACACGGCACATGGATAAATTTCTTTCCAATCCTTCTACGACTCCCTCTCCAAGTATGGCAGCCAGGCACAGGGATAGGAAACTTAAGAACACACAGGATCTCGTTACTGAGACCCAAACAAATCTTACTAACACCTTAACAACACCGGAATTTACCAATATACAGTCCTTAGTAACCAGTATCTCAGATGCTCTTGAACCTAAATTTGAGGCACTTAAATCAGAAATCAAGCAACACATCACCTCTCTAACCCAAGAGGTTAGACAGTTCTCGAATAGGATGCAGGAAGTAGAGCAGAGGGTCTCTGACCTAGAAGACATAGCAACATCACATAGTGTCAAACTTGAGTCCTCTACTAAGAACTTGCAAAAAATATTTGATAGGCTGGAAGATATGGAAAATCGTTCTAGATGAAATAATATAAGAATAATAGGCCTTCCAGAGGCCAACCAATTTGAAAACCTTAATCTTTTTATTTCAGACACACTTACTAAAGCCTTAAAGATTCCACCTACATATCACCCGATTATAGTCGAGAGAGCTCATAGAATAGGTGCCCCTCGTCTAGACAGTAGAAACGGAAACAGATCTAGACCTGTTATCGCAAGATTACTCAATTATCAAGATAAGAACACGCTACTGCAACATTTCCGTAAAAACCAGCCAATTCTTATAGAAGACAACAAGATCTTGAATTTTCAAGATTTCTCGTCTGACACAGCCTCTAAGAGAAGAGAGCTGGCCCCGATTTGCTCTAAGTTTATCCAAAATGGGTACAGCGCTGCCTTAATCTATCCCTCTAAACTTAGAGTGGTAGTAAAGGAGACAACACATATTTTTGTAGAGGCTCAAATGGCGTAAAATTTCTTTAAGACACTGGACACGTAATTACATGACTTAACTCTTTTTAGTTAAATAGTCAGAAGATATAACCTATGGCAAAGGTAGCCAGGGGACTGGGGTCTCTCCCCTATTTTTTTTTTTTCCTTTGTGGGTTGTTCTTTCTTTTTTTTTTTTTTTTTTTCTTTCTCTTCTCCCTCCCTCCTCCCTCACCGCTCGCCCTCCTTTCCTTGCCCTTCTCCCATACCTCTCTACCTCTCAGAGATAAATGATGCAAAAATTGGATACACTCAAATTAATATCCTGGAATGTAGGGGGAATCTCATCTCCCATTAAACGGAAGGCAATCTTAACACATCTGCAGAAAGCTCAGGCTGACATTGGGTTCATACAGGAAACCCATTTAAACTTAGAGGAATTATTAAAACTGAAGACCTCATGGGTAAGGGAAGCCTTTGTGGCTTCAAGCATTGGAAAAAAGTGGGGGGTCAGAATACTTATAGGTAAAAGAGCCCAAGTGGAGATCTTACACTCTGAGGCCGACCCTGGGGGGAGGTATGTCCTGGTCAAAATGAAAGCAGACCAAGTGTTATATACACTTAGCAATGTATATGGCCCGAATACTACTGACCCAGAATTCTGGGATCTCCTACAGGCCATACTCCTTCTAACCAGTGAAGGTCACCTAATCTTAGGAGGAGACTTTAATATGGCTCCACAATGCCCTATAGACAGACTTAGAAGAAACACTAAGCTCTTAAAACAGAAAAAAGATAGTCTTGATTTTAAAATGTTTAATAAAATTAAGCAGAACCTTGCATTACGTGACATTTGGAGAACTCAGAATCCTGATACTCAGGATTTTACCTGCCTCTCCAAGGCTCACAAAACATTATCTAGGATTGACCTATTCTTAACCGATGAATGGTTAAGCATCACAAAGATAAAAGCAAAGATAATGCCGATATTTTTGTCTGATCACGGGCCTATCTCTCTTGAGCTTTATCTTGGTCAACCGAAATCCAAGATACCACAATTCTTTTTTCCTTATTATCTTGTCACCGACTTAAAATTCAAAGAATGGCTCAGGAACAAATTTAAGGAATACGTCCATTTCAACAGCAATTACATAGGGCACCCAGATATCTTCTGGGAAACTGCCAAAGCAATTCTTAGAGGGGAAATCACTGCATATATTGCTATGCAAAATAAGAGAAGGAAGGCAAGAGAGAAGGAAGTTAGTAACTCTTTGATTAACTCTTACAATCTTTTTTTGCTGGAAAGAACCCCTCTAAACTGGGCTAGATATGTACGTGCCAAAGCAGCAAGAGACACTTTTTTTATAACTCAAGAAGCTCATAATGAGCTTAGACTGCAAGCAAAAATGTATCGATTTGGTAACAAATCTGGTAAAATGTTAGTCAAACTGATTAAGAACGAAAATAAAAAACCTATTATAGATAAAATCCAGCACATGGGGAAACAGCTATTAAAATCTGAAGAAATCTCGGACTTATTTTTTCAATATTTCCAGGACTTATATACTAGCAAAGGCTATGATTCAGAAAAAGCTACCGAATTCTGGAATAAAATTACAGCCTCAACTCTCCTATTACAAGGGAAGAAATTGAAAAAGTGATCACTAAACTTTCTCTTAATAAAGCTGCTGGCCCGGATGGACTACCTAACGAGTTTTACAAAGTCCTCTCAATAGAGATAGTCCCATACCTCGGCAATTTGTATAATGATATTTTTATCAATGATAAACAGGTCACGCCCTCTTTTTCTTCCTCATTCACCACCTTGATCTTAAAAGAGGGGAAAGACCCTACCTGCAAAGAGTCTTATAGACCAATTGCTTTATTAAATTCGGACTACAAAATCTTGACCTCAATCTTAGCAACCAGGCTTCAGACTATCCTTTCAAAAATAATCCACCCGGACCCAGCTGGCTTCCTCAATTACCGTAACTCCACAGCAAAAATTAGGGAATTACTTGTTACCATGGATTATATTCAGAGGATATCTGCGCAGGGGGCGGGGGGAGAGGACCTTCCGGATCTGGCCATTCTGTCAATTGACGCAGAAAAAGCTTTTGACTCAGTATCTCATAAACATATAACAACCTCCCTAATAAAGTTTGGGATTAAGGGCAATCTCCCCAAATTTATAGAGAATATATAGAATCAATCTTACACAAGTCTGATAATCAATAACGATATCTCCCCTTCAATTGCATTGAACAGGGGCACGCGTCAGGGTTGTCCTCTCTCCCCACTTCTTTTTGATATAGCTATAGAACCTCTTGCAATTATGATAAGGAAATCCCTGGATGGCATAAAAGTCCGAAAACATGAAATCAAAATCGGACTGTATGCAGACGACCTACTTGTATATCTGTTTAATACTGATTTGAATATATCAAAACTTTTGGGAATTACCGATCACTTCTGCGCCTTCTTGGGGTATAACGTAAATGCTTCAAAATCTGAGTTGTTTTGGCTTAGGAAAAGTACTAGGAGTAATTCAGATCTCCCTTTTAGGGTGGTAACAGAGTCCTTTAAATATTTAGGGATTCATATTCCAATCAACATTGGAGACTTATATAAACTAAATATAACTCCGATGCTTGTTTAAATAAAAGAAAGACTCAAAATTTGGCAGAATTTAACATTGTCACTATCGGGTCGGTCAGCATTATTTAAGATGGTCCTCCTCCCTAAGCTGCTTTATGTTCTCCAGAATGTCCCAGTAATGTTACTAGAAAAAGATGTTCGGTCAATGAACTCTTCAATCAGACAATTCATCTGGCAAGGGAAAAGATCTAAAATATCCTTCTTTAAATTGGCTGCGCCAAGGGAGCTGGGAGGCCTAGCATTACCAAACTTGAGATTCTATAATTTATGTTTCCTAGCCCGCACAGTAGCGGATTGGATTTTTTCCAAGAATTATGTTTTAAATAACGAACTCGAACTAAGCATATGTGACCCATTCTTACCAATAGCTTTGGCATATTCTGAGCCAAAAGATCTGCCAATAGGCATTAAAGAACTTAAAACCATAATGATCCCTCTTAAAGCATGGTATAAGTTAACTAAATCTCTCTCTATAAACAGCACAGCCTCAAAATACCTTCCCATGATTGGAAATCCCAACTTCCAACCAGGTTTAGACTCGGTGGTTTTTAATAGGTGGCATAATAATGGTCTGGACAGGGCTATATATGTATTGGATCAGGATAGAAAGTGTGTTAAGTCTTTTGAAGAGCTGAAGATAGAATTAAATCTGCCAAATAAAGATCTCTATGCCTATCTGCAGATAAGGCACTATGTCCTTGATCTTACCAAAAAGGCTGGCTGGAACTGGACCCTTGGCAAATTGGAAAACTGGCTAACAATAATCAAAATCGGCTCCATGTCCATCGTCCCTGGCTATTATATTCTGAGCACCAATAAAGGCACTCCCATCATGGAGTGTCTGGCCTTGGCTTGGAACGCCTCAATTCCACACAATAATATCGAGATGAAAACCCTTCAACTATCAGTGAGCAAAGTAGCAGGGACTACCCTCTCTACTACTTGGTGTGATGCACATTTAAAACTTTTGCACAGGGCATACTTCACCCCAGAAAGAGGCCTCAGAGTTCGAAATCAGGAAATTAACAAATGCCCCAAATGCTCTTATCCAGCTGCAGATTTGATTCACATGTTTTGGAAATGCCCTAAGATAAGAAATCTTTGGAGTAAGATAGAATACTGGCTTAAAACAAATTAAAAATTAAAATATTAGCTTTTTCATTGCACCAGATTATACTATGTTTAAAACCTTAGGACAGACATCAGCCCGACGAGAAATTAGTAAATCTCTCTATTCTAGCTACCAGATACTTGATCTGCAAGAAATGGAAATCGAGATCATTACCAACTATCCCTGAAATTAGGAATAATTTAAAGAAACAATGTGTATTGGAACAAAGAAACACAAACATAGATAATGAATCTGACGTACGGAATTTTTTTGATAAATGGGCACCACTTATTAAGATTTTCCCTGAGGGAGAAATTGAATATTTGATCTTTCCATTTAAGAACTCAGAGATAGTTCTGCTCGGGATTTGGTAATTCGGTGGGAGGTAGAGAGATTTGGGACATCCCCCCAACCCCCACCCTGGTTCCCTTTTTTTTTCCCTCCCCCCCCCCTTTTTTTTTCTCTCTCTTTTTCTCTTTTTTTCTCTTCTTCTTTCTTTTATTTTCCTTCTTTTTCTTTTTTCTTTTATATTAAATAAATAAAAAAAAACTCCAACAATGAGTAGTAAGCAAAATGGTAAATATTTGTGCCTCAGATCAACTAACTGTGCATATGACCTGTTTTATATACCTTATGTATGCCTGCTATGTTGTTGTTTTTTTGGTCTTGAAGTAATATGTACGATACCAAAATATTTTTCTTTTTTCTTTTTGTTACTATGGAACTTGTACTCACTGCTGGTTATAAATAAATTATATAAAAAAAAAAAAAATGACATGCCCTATCTGAATCATGAAAGTTTAATTTGGACTTTACTATCCCTTTAATCACTAACATCTCATTTTACAGATATATACAGATTCCCCAAACATATAAATAATATAATATCTTCTGCATTGTTGTGGTGAACATTTTTTTAAATTCATGTCTTTTTAGCTTCTCACCCAGGCTTCAATTTGGTAAAGAGGTGGGAACTTTGGTGTGGCCATAAATATACACACACACATACATATATTATATATTGATCACCTCTGGTGCGCAAAACATTGTCAGGTGTTCCAGTCTGTAATGACCCCTTGACTGTGGTTGAATAAACTCATACCTGATTTCAGCACTTTGTCAGCAGCAGTTTTTTCTTCTTGGCTCTTTGTGTGTATATATATATATATATAATTCACAGAGGCTGGTGCATTCGCACAAACAGGTGTCTAGTTGCCAGGGTGCGCAGGTAGAGATAAAGGTAATAGAAGACAGCACTTGCTGGGCTTAAGGAGTAGCAATAGTAGCGTTTATTTACGTGAAGTTTCAGGGACAGCTCCCCTTCATCAGACCAACAATAAACTCTGACAAGCAAACATTTATACCCTCTAAGACCCTCCCCCAGTGAACAGAAATTGCACCAAAAATGGTTGTCAAGGCAACCATCTAATGTTTACACCAAAATACATACAAACATAGAAACAAGTTGATTAGTATCAAATACACTGTATACAATCACACCAGGAAAAACACAGATCAATCCTAGTAAACATATAACATTAATAGGTATATAAGACAGCAAAAACAAAAGACAAAAAAGGGACACAAATAATCAACTTGTATCTATGTTTTTATGTATTTTAGTGTAAACATTAGATGGTTGCCTTGACTGTTCACTGGAGGAGGGTCTTAGAGGGTATAAATGTTTGCTTTTCAAATTTTATTGTTGGTCTGATGAAGGGGAGCTGTCTTCGAAACGTCACGTAAATAAAATCTACTATTGCTATTCCTTAAGCCAGTGAGTGCTGTCTTCTATTACCTTTATCTCTGCCTGCATTCAGCACCCTGGCAACTGGACAACTGTTTGTGCGAGTGCACCAGCCTCTGTGAATTTTATACCCATCCGGCTGCACCCACCCACGTTGACCTCATTGGACCCTTCATCCCACACTGTGCTTTGTCTGTTCATCACTGGGCTACACGTGTCTTGACTGCTGCACCTATGGAACAATTACCAGCATCATAATGCACCGCTAACATCCCTGAGGATATTGAGGGAGCAGAGACATTAACTCTCAGTGACACTGATGCGGCTAGAATCTTATTTGATACAGACATTCCTGAGACCCCAGCAGACAGCACACAAACCATCTACCAACAGCTATTGAAACTTAGAAAGAAGGGGGTTGATCTCAAGCTACACGGTATTTATCTATCTGAATATCACTGGAAGAAATTGATCCCAAGGAGATTCCGCATTAACAATGTACCGACCATAGGGAGACCGAACCCTGAATTTTGCAAATGCTGGTGCTTTGTACTGAATAAGTGCTCTCTGGACCTCATACTAGTGGTTGTGGAGGAGGTGAGAAATCAACTACAGAAAGTTAAGACTGAAATTACACTCATTGAAGAAGCGAAAAGTGCCATCCTTTCCCAGGATAAGACCGAGAATTGGATGGAAAATATCTCTGCCCAACTCAGAGAGTACAACAATGCATTAGTAGCATTCAAAAATAAAATGTTGGTTTATGTAACTGAGGATTACAGGGACAAGAAATTGTACAGATGGTTATTGGGACCAGAAGAAAGAACACACTACCAGCCGAGATGCCAGAGAAGACAGAGGTTCTATACCAACAGACACCTGAATATGGTGGATACCAGCTCTGGATCGGACACTGACGGTACAGATGCCCAAGGACATATGACCCATGTCCCCAATACATCACAGTCTTTTTTAGGCATCACCACCAGATCAGCTACCAGAGGGAGAGACGGAGACCACACACTAGGAGGGGGGGGCCATTGGAAGAAGACCCCATTCCAGCCATGACAGAGGAGGATGTAGTGGTAAACCTCAGCCGACACGTGCTAACGGACCAGGAAAGAACAGTTCTCAACAATGGACTGTCATTCGTCCCAACCACGGTGCACAATGACTTTATGACTTCTATAGATTCCATGAAGTTCCAGAGACAGCTTAAACTGGGTGACTTCTTCCAGGGAATGACAGTGGAGGACAAGGGACATCGTTTCAAGAAGTCCACCCAGCATTTGCATCTTTACCAGGATTGTCCAACAGAAAGCAGTGGATTCCACCACACCTAAACATAGGAACAATATGACATCCGAAGACTGGGCAGCCACACGTACACCGATTGATGATACTTCTATTGTAATTTGCCCGGGAGACAAGGACGGTGCAATAGTGGTACAGGACTATCTTGACTATAAGAAGGAAATTGTGTCACAATTAACGGACACCCTCACATATAAGGCTCTACCCTGTGATCCCACTATCACTTATTACAAGACCCGAATCGACAGTGTCATTAAACATGCCTATCAGAAGCAATGGATTGACAGACGCCTGAGGGATTGGTTGATTGTAAAATACCCAATCAGACCTATAATCTACACCTTGCCTAAAATCCACAAAAGACTGGATTCGTCACCGGGTCGTCCCATTGTCTCCGCTAGGGGATCTATACTCCAACCTCTAGTCACCTACGTAGACTCTCTACTACAGCCTTTTGAACTCAACATGCAATCATACCTACGGGATTCCCTGTCTCTTATTGACATACTCTCTCAGGTGAATGACATCGGGCCTGATGACATTTTGACCAGCATGGACATTACCTGCCTTTACATAATAATCCCACAAGAATCTGGTATCCAGATCATACCCCAATGCTTGAACAGATACCCTTACATGGGTCCACCACCAGAATTTATCGTGGAACTCCTCACCCTGTGCTTAAAGTTGAACTACTTTAAACTTGAAAAAGGTTTCTATCTACAGCTGACCGGTACTGCCATTACAAGAGGTACATTGACAAGATCCTCCTTATCTTGAGGGGCACCGAAGAATCACTGATGGACTGGACCGATCACCTGAATGCACTGAATGAATCGGTGAAATTAAAGATGTGCGGCAGCTGTCAGCAGGTTGACTTATTAGACCTCAGGATCTTCAAGGAGGTAACAGCTCTGGGTACAACACTCTACAAGAAAGAAACTGTCAGAAACTCTATCCTCCATGCCTCTAGCTGCCACCCACAGTCCCTCATCAAGGCAATACCAAAGGCCCAAATGCTTCGGGTGGTACGCAACAACACCTCAGAGGAACGCTGCCAACAATAACTTGATGAATTGAAACGTAAATTTGCTGCTAGGGGTTATGCTAAGGCCACGATTATGTCTTCCAGACTGGCAGCAACAGGTGGAACTGGCAGGACACCACCAGACATTGAAGTACCTACCTTGAAACTGCTTAGGACCAACTTCATCACCACCTAACCCCTAAAACTAGGGGTTTGGATACTACTCTCAAGGAACACTTGGAGATAGTGAGTACTGACATGACACTGCCCTATAGTAAACACGATCCACCGAGAATTGGAAACAGACGGGGCAGGAACTTGAGGGACATTCTGATGGTGACAGACCCCATTAGGAGTTACAGCACTGACAGTGTAACTGTCTCTACACGACTTGGTTCAAATGCCCTAGCTGCACCACCTGCAATACCATGCTGCAGGGCAGCCACTTCAGACATCCCCACAACAATCAAAGGTATGCAATTAAACACCACCTTAACTGCACCACAAAGTTCGTCATATATATGCTGAACTGCATTTGTTGATTATTCTATATCGGCAAAACTGATGACGATATAAAAAAACGTATGGCAAATCATAGAAGTGCCATATGGGACAAAGGGAAGAGTGACCAGCCGGTTGCAAGGCATTTCATGGAACAGGGACATACAGTCAAGGACCTCAGATTCATCCTTATCGACCACGTACCCCTGCTAAGGAGGCATGGTGACAGGCATAAATTCCTACTACAGAAGGAAGCCAAATGGATCTAAAAACTTGATACCATTCACCCTAAAGGATTGAATCTGGGTAATGATTGGCACTGTTTTCTATGAGTATGTTGGACCCTATGTCTGCACATATTTGTTATGCTTATACCCCCCATTTTGGGATATTTGAACTACATACGGACATTGGTTACTATAGGCATGTTGTCTGTTGTTGCTCTATACTAACATTAGCTGTTGTTCAGGTCTAGTACCTGTATATACTTATGTTGTAGTGGTAAGCTTGCAGCAGTGTCTTTTACCATGTGCTTTTACTATGGGCTTACACATTTACTTTGACATTGAGCCACATTGGAGCCTTGAGGGACATATCACTGCATACCCCTTTGGCCGACTCCCCTTGTCTGATACTGGGCCCTGTTGATAGTAGTGATTGACCTGTGGTGTATACATATGCACATATATACAGTGGGGCAAAAAAGTATTTAGTCAGCCACCAATTGTGCAAGTTCTACCACTTAAGAAGATGAGAGAGGCCTGTAATTTTCATCATAGGTATACCTCAACTATGAGAGACAAAATGTGGAAACAAATCCAGACAATCACATTGTCTGATTTGGAAAGAATTTATTTGCATATTATGGTGGAAAATAAGTGTTTGGTCACCTACAAACAAGCAAGATTTCTGGCTCTCACAGACCTGTATCTTCTTCTTTTAGAGGCTCCTCTGTCCTCCACTCATTATCTGTATTAATGGCACCTGTTTGAACTTGTTATCAGTATAAAAGACACCTGTCCACAACCTCAAACAGTCACACTCCAAACTCCACTATGGTGAAGACCAAAGAGATGTCGAAAGACACCAGAAACAAAATTGTAGACTTGCACCAGGCTGGGAAGACTGAATCTGCAAAAGGCAAGCAGCTTGGTGTGAAGAAATCAACTGTGGGAGCAATAATTAGAAAATGGAAGACATACAAGACCACTGATAATCTCCCTCAATCTGGGGCTCCATGCAAGATCTCACGCGGTGGGGTCAAAATGATCACAAGAATGGTGAGCAAACATCCCAGAACCACACGGGGGGATCTAGTGAATGAACTGCAGAGAGCTGGGACCAACGTAACAAAGGCTACCATCAGTAACACACTACGCCACCAGGGACTCAGATACTGCAGTGCCAGACGTGTCCCCCTGCTTAAAGGGACACTGAACCCAATTTTTTTCTTTCGTGATTCATATAGAGCATGCAATTTTATGCAACTTTCTAATTTACTCCTATTATCAAATTTTCTTCATTCTCTTGGCATTTTTATTTGAAATGCAAGAATGTAAGTTTAGATGCTGGCCCAATTTTGGTGAACAACCTGGGTTGTTCTTGCTGATTGGTGTATAAATTCATCTACCAATGAACAAGTGCTTTCCAGGGTTCTGAACCAAACAAATAGCTTAGATGCCTTCTACTTCAAATAAAGATAGCAAGAGAACAAAGAAAAATTGATAATAGGAGTACATTAGAAAGTTGTTTAAAATTGCATGCTCTTTCTGAATCATGAAAGAAAAAATTTGGGTTCAATGTCCCTTTAAGCCAGTACATGTCCGGGCCCGTCTGAAGTATGCTAGAGAGCATTTGGATGATCCAGAAGCGGATTGGGAGAATGTCATATGGTCAGATGAAACCAAAGAACTGTTTGGTAGAAACACAACTCATCGTGTTTGGAGGAGAGAGAATGCTGAGTTGCAACCAAAGAACACCATACCTACTATGAAGCATGGGGGTGGCAAAATCATGCTTTGGGGCTGTTTCTCTGCAAAGGGAACAGGAAGACTGATCCGTGTACATGAAAGAATGAATGGGGCCATGTATCGTGAGATTTTGAGTGCAAACTTCCTTCCATCAGCAAGGGCATTGAAGATGAAACGTGACTGGGTCTGGGTCTTTCAGCATGACAATGATCCCAAACACACCACACGGGCAACGAAGGAGTGGCTTCGCAAGAAGCATTTCAAGGTCCAAGAGTGGGCTAGCCAGTCTCCAGATCTCAACCCCATAGAAAACCTTTGGAGGGAGTTGAAAGTCCATGTTGCCCAGCGACAGCCCCAAAACATCGCTGCTCTAGAGGAGATCTGCATGCAGGAATGGGCCAACATACCAGCAACAGTGTGTGACAACCTTGTGAAGACTTACTGAGATCAGGGCCGGATTTGCCATTAGGCACAGTAGGCATGTGCCTACAGGCGCATTGCAGCAGGGGGCACCACAGAGTTCTAAAAAAAATAAATAACATAATTTATGTAAGAACTTACCTGATAAATTAATTTCTTTCATATTAGCAAGAGTCCATGAACTAGTGACATATGGGATATACATTCCTACCAGGAGGGGCAAAGTTTCCCAAACCTCAAAATGCCTATAAATACACCCCTCGCCACACCCACAAATCAGTTTAACGCATAGCCAAGAAGTGGGGTGATAAGAAAAAAGTGCAAAAGCATAAAAAATAAGGAATTGGAATAATTGTGCTTTATACAAAAAAATCATAACCACCACAAAAAGGGTGGGCCTCATGGACTCTTGCTAATATGAAAGAAATTAATTTATCAGGTAAGTTCTTACATAAATTATGTTTTCTTTCATGTAATTAGCAAGAGTCCATGAGCTAGTGACGTATGGGATAATGACTACCCAAGATGTGGATCTTCCACGCAAGAGTCACTAGAGAGGGAGGGATAAAATAAAGACAGCCAATTCCGCTGAAAAAAATCCACACCCAAAATAAAGTTTAAATCTTATAATGAAAAAAACTGAAATTATAAGCAGAAGAATCAAAATGAAACAGCTGCCTGAAGTACTTTTCTACCAAAAACTGCTTCAGAAGAAGAAAACACATCAAAATGGTAGAATTTAGTAAAAGTATGCAAAGAAGACCAAGTTGCTGCTTCGCAAATCTGATCAACCGAAGCTTCATTCCTAAACGCCCAGGAAGTAGCAACTGACCTAGTAGAATGAGCTGTAATCCTTTGAGGCGGAGTTTTACCCGACTCGACATAAGCATGATGAATTAAAGATTTCAACCAAGATGCCAAAGAAATGGCATAGGCCTTCTGACCTTTCCTAGAACTGGAAAAGATAACAAATAGACTAGAAGTCTTTCGGAAATTCTTAGTGGCTTCAACATAATATTTCAAAGCTCTAACTACATCCAAAGAATGCAATGATCTCTCCTTAGAATTCTTAGGATTAGGACATAATGAAGGAACCACAATTTCTCTACTAATGTTGTTAGAAGTCACAACCTTAGGTAAAAATTTAAAAGAAGTTCGCAACACCGCCTTATCCTGATGAAAAATCAGAAAAGGAGACTCACAAGAAAGAGCAGATAATTCAGAAACTCTTCTAGCAGAAGAGATGGCCAAAAGAAACAAAACTTTCCAAGAAAGTAATTTAATGACCAATGAATGCATAAGTTCAAACGGAGGAGCTTGAAGAGCCCCCAGAACCAAATTCAAACTCCAAGGAGGAGAAATTGACTTAATGACAGGTTTTATACGAACCAAAGCTTGTACAAAACAATGAATATCAGGAAGATTAGCAATCTTTCTGTGATAAAGAATAGAAAGAGCAGAGATTTGTCCTTTCAAGGAACTTGCAGACAAACCTTTATCCAAACCATCCTGAAGAAACTGTAAAATTCTCGGAATTCTAAAAGAATGCCAGGAAAAATGATGAGAAAGACACCAAGAAATGTAAGTCTTCCAGACTCTATAATATATCTTCCTAGATACAGATTTACGAGCCTGTAACATAGTATTAATCACAGAGTCAGAGAAACCTCTTTGACTAAGAATCAAGCGTTCAATCTCCATACCTTTAAATTTAAGGATTTGAGATCCTGATGGAAAAAAGGACCTTGCGACAGAAGGTCTGGTCTTAACGGAAGAGTCCACGGTTGGCAAGAGGCCATCCGGACAAGATCTGCATACCAAAACCTGTGAGGTCATGCTGGAGCCACCAGCAGAACAAACGAGCATTCCTTCAGAATCTTGGAGATTACTCTTGGAAGAAGAACTAGAGGCGGAAAGATATAGGCAGGATGATACTTCCAAGGAAGTGACAATGCATCCACTGCTTCCGCTTGAGGATCCCTGGATCTGGACAGATACCTGGGAAGTTTCTTGTTTAGATGAGAAGCCATCAGATCTATTTCTGGAAGTCCCCACATTTGAGCAATCTGAAGAAATACCTCTGGGTGAAGAGACCATTCGCCCGGATGTAACGTTTGGCGACTGAGATAATCCGCTTCCCAATTGTCTATACCTGGGATATGAACCGCAGAAATTAGACAGAAGCTGGATTCCGCCCATACCAGTATTCGAGATACTTCTTTCATAGCCAGAGGACTGTGAGTCCCTCCTTGATGATTGATATATGCCACAGTTGTGACATTGTCTGTCTGAAAACAAATGAACGATTCTCTCTTTAGAAGAGGCCATGACTGAAGAGCTCTGAAAATTGCCAAACCCCTTGTCCTGTCAGAGACCCCCAAACCGGTCCCCAACCTGTCAGACTTGCATCTGTTGAAATTACAGTCCAGGTCAGAAGAACAAAAGAAGCCCCCTGAACTAAACGATGGTGATCTGTCCACCACGTCAGAGAGTGTCGTACAATCGGTTTTAAAGATATTAATTGAGATTTCTTTGTGTAATCCCTGCACCACTGATTCAGCATACAGAGCTGAAGAGGTCGCATGTGAAAAGAGCAAAGGGGATTGCGTCCGATGCAGCAGTCATAAGACCTAGAATTTCCATGCATAAGGCTACCGAATGGAATGATTGTGATTGAAGGTTTCGACAAGCTGAGATCAATTTCAGACGTCTCTTGTCTGTCAGAGACAGAGTCATGGACGCTGAATCTATCTGGAAACCTAAAAAGGTTATCCTTGTCTGAGGAATCAATGAACTTTTCGGTAAATTGATCCTCCAACCATGATCTTGAAGAAACAACACAAGTCGATTCATATGAGATTCTGCTAAATGTGAAGACTGAGCAAGTACCAAGATATCGTCCAAATAAGGAAATACCACAATACCCTGTTCCCTGATTACAGACAGAAGGGCACCGAGAACCTTTGTAAAAATTCTTGGAGCTGTTGCTCGGCCAAACGGCAGAGCCACAAACTGGTAATGCTTGTCTAGGAAAAAGAATCTCAGAAACTGATAGTGATCTGGATGAATCGGAATATGCAGATATGCATCCTGTAAATCTATTGTGGACATATAATGCCCTTGCTGAACAAAAGGCAGGATAGTCCTTATAGTTACCATTTTGAATGTTGGTATCCTTACATAACGATTCAATATTTTTAGATCCAGAACTGGTCTGAAGGAATTCTCCTTCTTTGGTACAATGAAGAGATTTGAATAAAACCCCAGCCCCTGTTCCAGAACTGGAACTGGCATAATTACTCCAGCCAACTCTAGATCTGAAACACATTTCAGAAATGCTTGAGCCTTCACTGGATTTACTGGGACACGGGAAAGAAAAAATCTCTTTGCAGGAGGCCTTATCTTGAAGCCAATTCTGTACCCTTCTGAAACAATGTTTTGAATCCAAAGATTGTGAATTGAATTGATCCAAATTTCTTTGAAAAATCGTAATCTGCCCCCTACCAGCTGGGCTGGAATGAGGGCCACACCTTCATGTGGACTTGGGAGCTGGCTTTGGTTTTCTAAAAGGCTTGGATTTATTCCAGACTGGAGATGGTTTCCAAACTGATACCGCTCCTGTGGGTGAAGGATCAGGCTTTTGTTCCTTATTGTGACGAAAGGAACGAAAACGATTATTAGACCTAAATTTACCTTTAGATTTTTTATCATGTGGTAAAAAAGTTCCTTTCCCTCCAGTAACAGTTGAGATAATAGAATCCAACTGAGAACCAAATAATTTATTACCCTGGAAAGAAAGGGAAAGCAAAGTTGACTTAGAAGACATATCAGCATTCCAAGTTTTAAGCCATAAAGCTCTTCTAGCTAAAATAGCTAGAGACATATACCTGACATCAACTCTAATGATATCAAAGATGGCATCATAAATAAAGTTATTAGCATGTTGAAGAAGATTAACAATGCTATGAGAATTACTTGTTGCGCTAAAGCTTCTAACCAAAAAGTTGAAGCTGCAGCAACATCCGCTAAAGATATAGCAGGTCTAAGAAGATTACCTGAACATAAGTAAGCTTTTCTTAGAAAGGATTCAATCTTCCTATCTAAAGGATCCTTAAAGGAAGTACTATCTGCCGTAGGAATAGTAGTACGTTTAGCAAGAGTAGAGACAGCCCCATCAACTTTAGGGATTTTGTCCCAAAATTCTAATCTGTCAGATGGCACAGGATATAATTGCTTAAAACGTTTAGAAGGAGTAAATGAATTACCCAAATTATTTCATTCCCTGGAGATTACTTCCGAAATAGCATCAGGGACAGGAAAAACTTCTGGAATAACTACAAGAGATTTAAAAACCTTATTTTTTAAACGTTTAGATTTAGTGTCAAGAGGACCAGAATCCTCTATTTCTAATGCAATTAGGACTTCTTTAACCCTTTAATGACCACAGCACTTTTCCATTTTCTGTCCGTTTGGGACCAAGGCTATTTTTACACTTTTGCGGTGTTTGTGTTTAGCTGAAATTTTCCTCTTACTCATTTACTGTACCCACACATATTATATACCGTTTTTCTCGCCATTAAATGAACTTTCAAAATATACCATTATTTTCATCATATCTTATAATTTACTATAAAAAAATTATAAAATATGAGGAAAAAATGGAAAAAAACACACTTTTTCTAACTTTGACCCCCAAAATCTGTTACACATCTACAACCACCAAAAACACCCATGCTAAATAGTTTCTAAATTTTGTCCTGAGTTTAGAAATATCCAATGTTTAAATTTTCTTTGCTTTTTTTGCAAGTTATAGGGCAATAAATACAAGTAGCACTTTGCCCTTTCCAAACCACTTTTTTTCAAAATTAGCGCTAGTTACATTAGAACACTAATATCTTTCAGGAATCTCTAAATATCCATTGACATGTATATATATATTTTTTTAGAAGACATCCCAAAGTATTGATCTAGGCCCATTTTGGTATATTTCATGCCACCATTTCACCGCCGAATGCGATCAAATAAAAAATTTATTTCACTTTTTCACAAATTTTTTCACAAACTTTAGGTTTTTCACTGAAATTATTTACAAACAACTCATGAAATTATGGCATAAATGGTTGTAAATGCTTCTCTGGGATCCCCTTTGTTCATAAATAGCAGACATATATGGCTTTGGCTTTGCTTTTTGGTAATTAGAAGGCTGCTAAATGCCACTGCACACCACACGTGTATTATGCCCAGCAGTGAATGGGTTAATTAGGGAGCATGTAGGGAGCTTCTAGGGTTAATTTTAGCTCTAGTGTAGTGTAGTAGACAACCCCAAGTATTGATCTAGGCCCATTTTGGTATATTTCATGCCACCATTTCACCGCCAAAAGCAATCAAATAAAAAAAAAAAATGTTCACTTTTTCAAACTTTAGGTTTCTCACTAAAATTATTTACAAACAGCTTGTGCAATTATGGCACAAATGGTTGTAAATGCTTCTCTGGGATCCCCTTTGTTCAGAAATAGCAGACATATATGGCTTTGGCGTTGCTTTTTGGTAATTAGAAGGCCGCTAAATGCTGCTGTGCATCACATGTGTATTATGGCCAGCAGTGAAGGGGTTAATTAGGTAGTTTGTAGGGAGCTTGCAGGGTTAATTTTAGCTTTATTGTAGAGATCAGACTCCCACCTGACACATGCCCCCCCCCTGATCCCTCCCAAACAGCTCTCTTCCCTCCCCCACCCCACAATTTTCCCCGCCATCTTAAGTACTGGCAGAAAGTCTGCCAGTACTAAAATAAAAGGTATTAAAAAAAAATAATACATTTTTTTAAGCATATTTACATATGCTGCTATGTAGGGTCCCCCCTTAGCCCCCAACCTCCCTGATCCCCACAAAATAGCTCCCTAACCCTCCCCCTCTGCCTTATTGGGGCCATCTTTGGTACTGGCAGCTGTCTGCCAGTACCCAGTTTGCAAATAAAAATGTTTTTTTTATTATTTGTTATTTGTTTCTGTAGTGTAGCTTCCCCCCCCCCCACAGTCCAATATCCCACCAGCCAAACCGATCACTAAATAAATATAACTACCCCTTTGATCCCCACTTCTAACTAAAAATTTTCTGTAGCGTAGTGGTTCCCACCCACTCCCTCCCCGTGCACGCGCCCGCCCGGCCTCCCCGTGCACGCGCGCGCGTCTGTGCGTGCCCCCCCGGTCCCCCCCCGCCCCCGATCCCGCCCCCCTCCGCATCACAAAGGCCATCAATGGCCGCCACCCGCCTCCCACACCGGCTCCCACCCACCAACGAACGTAGCCGTTAATGTCCGGTGCAGAGAGGGCCACAGAGTGGCTCTCTCTGCACCGGATGGCTAAAAATGGTTATTGCAGGATGCCTCGATATCGAGGCATCACTGCAATAACCGGAAAGCAGCTGGAAGCGAGCAGAATCGCTTCCAGCTGCTTTCCACACCGAGGACGTGCAGGGTACGTCCTCAGGCGTTAACTGCCTTTTTTTTGAGGACGTACCCTGCACGTCCTCGGTCGTTAAGGGGTTAAGCAAAGAACGAATAAATTCCATTTTGAATAAATATGAAGATTTATCAGCATCAACCTCTGAGACAGAATCCTCTAAACCAGAGGAACCATTATCAGAATCAGAATGATGATGTTCATTTAAAAATTCATCTGAAAAATGAGAAGTTTTTAAAAGACCTTTTACGTTTACTAGAAGGAGGAATAACAGACATAGCCTTCTTAATGGATTTAGAAACAAAATCTCTTATGTTAACAGGAACACTCTGAGTATTAGATGTTGACGGAACAGCAACAGGTAATGTAACATTACTAAAGGAAATATTATCTGCATTAACAAGTTTGTCATGACATTCATTACAAACAACAGCTGGAGGAACAGATACCACAAGTTTACAGCAGATACACTTAACTTTGGTAGGTCCAGCACCAGGCAGCGTTTTTCCAGAAGTATCTTCTGACTCAGTGTCAATCTGGGACATCTTGCAATATGTAATAGAAAAAACAACATATAAAGCAAAATTGATCAAATTCCTTAAATGACAGTTTCAGGTATGGGAAAAAATGCCAGTGAACAAGTTTCTAGCAACCAGAAGCAATAAATAATGAGACTTAAATAATGTGGAGACAATAGTGACGCCCATATTTTTTAGCGCCAAAAAAGACGCCCACATTATTTGGCGCCTAAATGCTTTTGGCGCCAAAAATGAAGCCACATCCGGAACGCCGACACCTTAGGCGCAAAAAAAAGTAAAAAATGACGCAACTTCCGGCGACACGTATGACGCCGGAAACAGAAAAAAAAATTTGCGCTAAAAAAGTCTGCGCCAAGAATGACGCAATAAAATGAAGCATTTTCAGCCCCCGCGAGCCTAACAGCCCACAGGGAAAAAAGTCAAATTTTAAGGTAAGAAAAAAATTGATTTATTCATATGCATTATCCCAAATAATGAAACTGACTGTCTGAAATAAGGAATATTGAACATCCTGAATCAAGGCAAATAAATGTTTAAACACAAATATTTAGAACTTTATATAAAAGTGCCCAACCATAGCTTAGAGTGTCACAGAAAATAAGACTTACTTACCCCAGGACACTCATCTACATGTAGTAGAAAGCCAAACCAGTACTGAAACGAGAATCAGTAGAGGTAATGGTATATATAAGAGTATATCGTCGATCTGAAAAGGGAGGTAAGAGATGAATCTCTACGACCGATAACAGAGAACCTATGAAATAGACCCCGTAGAAGGAGATCATTGAATTCAAATAGGCAATACTCTCCTCACATCCCTCTGACATTCACTGCACGCTGAGAGGAAAACCGGGCTCCAACCTGCTGCGGAGCGCATATCAATGTAGAATCTAGCACAAACTTACTTCACCACCTCCATAGGAGGCAAAGTTTGTAAAACTGATTTGTGGGTGTGGTGAGGGGTGTATTTATAGGCATTTTGAGGTTTGGGAAACTTTGCCCCTCCTGGTAGGAATGTATATCCCATACGTCACTAGCTCATGGACTCTTGCTAATTACATGAAAGAAATATATATTTTTTTTTATTTTTTTTTTATGATTAGGCTTACTGTGTAGACAGTGTTTAATATGTAAGTACTGGTTAGGCAGCTGCTAGTGCTTACAACTTTATCAGGAAGGATTCAGGAACGAACAATGAACTAACTAATACTAACTTTAGCAAGTAGAGAGGAGTAAGCACGTGACACGTCTGCTCTGCTCTGCAGTGCAGTGATCTCGTCCGACTCCGTCTCCTCCTAGGCTGACTCCTGAGTCCCTCCCAACCTGACTCCACCCTTGCTAGTCTCCAGTCGGCACCACGTGACTCGGCAGTGGCAGAAGTGAAGTGAGTGCCTGAAGTAAGTGCCTGGCAGCTGGCTGCAACAAGTCAAGAGACAGTGACTTCAGTGACAACAAGAAGAACAAGTCCCCAGGTAGGTAAGTCTCTCTCAGAGTGACTGTGCTGCCTGGCTGGGGGCGCCTGCCTGCTCCTGCTCTTCTGCATTGGTATGCGCTGCGCATCATGCGCACCAATGCCATAGCCTGATAGACTGTGAGATTCACTGCTAATTTTTGTTTGGGGCTGGCGGGCGGGCAGAGCGGCGGGAAAAACACAGTGATCCATCTGAGGGAGGACTGCGTTGTGCATGCTCATTGCTGGCCTGGCTGAGTAAGTTACTGAAGTTTTGAGCCTGCTCTGAGTCCGACCTCCATCCATGCTCCACCGGGCAGTCCACCTCCTGCTGCTCCGCTTTGACAGAGTCAGCTCAAAGCGGAGGCTGAGCCTGTCGCCTGCCCTGGGGCCCGCCCTTAGACACCTGTCGCTGTCTGCAGCCTTAGGCCTTATTGAAGTGAGAGAGGTCAGAGTAATCAACTTAGTTAGCGCCTCACGCCTGGCTGTGACAGTGAGTGACACTGTCTGACTGAGTGACAGACTCAGACAGTAATCTGACTTCTCTGTATTATTTAGGGCGGCTTGCTTGCTAAATTGCTTTAAATTTATTATTGATTAGTGTCAGTGAATCATGATCAATCATGAAAGAGGAATCATGATGAATATAAATAATGATTCATGAATGAAGATGAATGATGTATCTGTACAACAACAGTACACTCTTACAGGCCCATCTATCAAAGCGTCAAATATGTTGCATTCGCGGGCGTCTATACGCTCGCTAAACTTCGGCAAACATCGCGGCTGCGAATCTTAATACGATCCTCAAATTTATGAAGAAAAAGGTTAAAAACACGCGCGTCAAGTACGGCGCGATTAGCATCGTACTGGTTTAGCGAATTTGTTGATAAATTTTGGTGTTTTAGGTCGCGAATTACCAGTTTCTAAATTTTGACGACTATTTGTTATATGAAGCATTATTTTACTCTAATTATTTCAACTCTATACCTGACATCTGCACATATCTTATTTAATATAATCAGATATATCTATCTATATATATATATATATAGATATATATATATATATAGATATATCTCTATATATATCTATATATATATCTATATCTATAAATATATATATATATAGATATATATATATATATAGATATATCTATAGATATATAGATATATAGATATCGATATATAAATACAGATATAGTTAAAGATAGATATATAGATAAAAGTATATATATATAATGAGAGAGAGAGAGAGAGAGAGAGAGAGAGAGAGAGAGAGAGAGAGAGAGAGAGAGAGAGAGAGAGAGAGATAGACACTGTGGCCCCTATTTATCAAAGGTGTTGCGGACCTGATCCGACAATGCTGATCAGGTTTGCAACACCTCACTAAATGCGGAGAGTAATACGCTCTCCGCATTTAACATTGCACCAGCAGCTCACAAGAGCTGCTGGTGCAACGCCACCCCCTTCTGAATGGCGGCCAATTGGCCACCAGCAGGGGGGTGTCAATCAACCCAATTGTACTTGATCGGGTTGATTTACGGCAATTCCTGTCCGCCTGCTCAGAGCAGACGGACAGGGTTATGGAGCAGCGGTCTTTAGACCGCTGCTTCATAACTAGTGTTTCTGGCGAGTCTGAAGACTTGCCAGAAACAGGGGCCCACAAGCTCTGTTCGGAGCTTGATAAATGGGCCCCTGTATGTCTGTTTGTGTGTATATATATATATATTTATATACCTGTTATGTCCAATTACTAAATTGTTTGATATGTTCATCAACATTGTAATATTTTTAATAAATCAACATTGTTCTTCATATCTCATTATGTATTCATATGAATCATTTTTGATTGATGAAATATATTATCGATTGTATCAATAATATATTAAAAACATGTAATGTGAATTATTACTCAATTGAGTTTTATATTTAAAAAAATGTCATTTCATATGTTAAAGGGACATCAAACTGATATATGTAATTTCATTTTGCCGATAGACAAAACCTTTTCAAGCAGCATTAATCATTTTCACTTCTATTATCCCTCAGATATTTTTATTTTATAAAATAACAATGCACATGTGCAAGCCAATCACATAAGGCATCCATATGTAGACATAATTGAGCAGCTATATGGTTTTGAAAAATATGTTTGACATCAAAGGATAGATATAAATTTATAACCAAATAATAATCTACCACATTGCATGCTATTTATAGATGATTAAACATATATTTTATGTTCATGTCCCTTTAAGATAATCCTTAAAATAATGGAGTGACACATGATATTATAAATATAAATTTTTAATTATTCATAAAATGATTGTTGTAAAACAAAGAAAAATATATACAATGAATATCTTAAAGATTTTGAAGTGAATGCTCTAGTACTCTTGCAGCCTCTACAAAATTTCGCAGTGCCTGACGAAGGTCCCTGAATTGTGTAACTGAGGGCTCTGTTTGTGTCCCTATTTCAACCGCTGTAATAAAAACACAAAATTAGTTTTGTTACAACAATTCACTTTCCAGATATAAGTAAAAAAACATCATATGAAATCTTCCTACTTTCTTTTTTTTCCACCTCATCCTCTGCTGTGGCTGCATATTCAGTGCCACTGTCTGTTTCAGCTGTCCGAGAATCGCAAAAAAATATATTGTTATTGATCTTGAATATGCGTCAAGGGGCCTACATTATACTCCACATTGTTTACAAAATATAAAATATAGGGTCTACAAATTCAAAATAAATATAGCAGTGAAATAATATATGATAAATGCTTATGCTTACATTCACTTTCCGCCTCCTCCTCTTGTCTCTCCTCCGGACTTAGGGCTGATGTAGCATATGCATCACTGTCATCTGTTGGAGAAGAAACACAACCCCCCCCAGAAAAATCATTGTTATGGATGCAGAATTGTTGTCAAGGCCTAGATTATCCCCCACATTGTTCTAGAAAGCAAAAAGATACAAGTGTCTGCAGATTATTTCCAAATCAATGTGTATTTTTAACAAAAGAGAACATGATAGATTCCTACCTTCATTTTCAGGCTCATCTTCCTCCTCTGCCGTCACCAGTGTTGTACATGGTTCTGTGGAAATCTCCTCCTCGGATGATGAGGATGATTCATCACTTTCATCTGTTGGAGAAGAAACACAACCCCCCCCCAAAAATCATTGTTATGGATGCAGAATTGTTGTCAAGGCCTAGATTATCCCCCACATTGTTCTAGAAAGCAAAAAGATACAAGTGTCTGCAGATTATTTCCAAATCAATGTGGATTTTTAACAAAAGAGAACATGATAGATTCCTACCTTCATTTTCAGGCTCATCTTCCTCCTCTGCCGTCACCAGTGTTGTACATGGTTCTGTGGAAATCTCCTCCTCGGATGATGAGGATGATTCATCACTTTCATCTGTTGGAGAAGAAACACAACCCCCCCCCAAAAAATCATTGTTATGGATGCAGAATTGTTGTCAAGGCCTAGATTATCCCCCACATTGTTCTAGAAAGCAAAAAGATACAAGTGTCTGCAGATTATTTCCAAATCAATGTGGAATTTTAACAAAAGAGAACATGATAGATTCCTACCTTCATTTTCAGGCTCATCTTCCTCCTCTGCCGTCACCAGTGTTGTACATGGTTCTGTGGAAATCTCCTCCTCGGATGATGAGGATGATTCATCACTTTCATCTGTTGGAGAAGAAACACAACCCCCCCCCAAAAATCATTGTTATGGATGCAGAATTGTTGTCAAGGCCTAGATTATCCCCCACATTGTTCTAGAAAGCAAAAAGATACAAGTGTCTGCAGATTATTTCCAAATCAATGTGGAATTTTAACAAAAGAGAACATGATAGATTCCTACCTTCATTTTCAGGCTCATCTTCCTCCTCTGCCGTCACCAGTGTTGTACATGGTTCTGTGGAAATCTCCTCCTCGGATGATGAGGATGATTCATCACTTTCATCTGTTGGAGAAGAAACACAACCCCCCCCAAAAATCATTGTTATGGATGCAGAATTGTTGTCAAGGCCTAGATTATCCCCCACATTGTTCTAGAAAGCAAAAAGATACAAGTGTCTGCAGATTATTTCCAAATCAATGTGGAATTTTAACAAAAGAGAACATGATAGATTCCTACCTTCATTTTCAGGCTCATCTTCCTCCTCTGCCGTCACCAGTGTTGTACATGGTTCTGTGGAAATCTCCTCCTCGGATGATGAGGATGATTCATCACTTTTATCTGTCCGAGAAGAAACACAAACACAAATGATTATTTGGTAGATGAATATGTTTAAAGTTATATGTTATGACCATCATTGCTGTTAGATGGTTGTGACAACCTCATGCTTTTAAAAAAGAAATATTACATATTAGCTATTCAATTCCGTTACCTGCTAAGACCTGCAATAACCACAAAGGTCACAGATGCACTTCAGCAGATAATGGGATACAGCATATTGTAACAATGTCTTGTCCTCCCTTATCACCTTTTGATGCTTAGCACTGTTCCAGTTTCTCGTGTGTAATGCTTTTCACACCAAATATTTAAGCAGTTAATTTAGCAAATCTTTTGAATTAGCAATGCCTATAAGCATTAATCATTGCGTGTGTCCTGTCTTCTCTACAGAATCATTCACATTATCAGTCACTGTACTATATGCTTGATTTTAGATAGAGGACAGTACAGATGTGATGCACATCCAAATTTTGATTCCCTATGCAAATAATGTGTGTGCCTAGGCCATAATACATCCCTGAGGAATCAGCATTACGAAATTTAAAATATTTTGATATCTCATTTTAATGTAAATAATGAGATCTTGTAACATTACCTTCATTTTCACTCATAGCTGAGGATGTCTGGGAGTCCTCATCACCCTGAGGTTGGAGCAAAGTCAGTGGCAGTGGTGGTGATGACCTGTTGCTCACTGGGCTGCTGTGGGATGCCGGCAGCAGATACCTAGGTATCCTCTCCCTTGGCCTTGATAGGTCTGCAATTATAAAGTATTCATGTCCACATTACAACTATTCACTTTATACTACTATGTCTAATGCTCATGCAGCTTCCAAAATTGGACATTGTACACTCCAGATTAAATTAATAATAACAACACATATATCATATATCATATATCTATATATTATACTATATTTTCTGAATATTTATCATAAGTAAATGATTGTTTACCATTTATGCTTTCAACTATTTAAAGGTACAGTCTATGCACAAAAATAAATTCATGATTCAGATAGAGCATCTTTTTTTAAACAATTCTACAAATTACTATTATTTTATTTGGCTATTGGTATTCTTAGTTTAAATGTATTTCATATAGATAACACTGTGCTTGTGGAGATAAAGTTATCTGGTAGCAGGCACTGATTGGCTAAACTAAGTCTGTCAAAAGAAATAAAATAAAGGGGCATTTTGCAGAGGCCTAGATACAAGATAATGACAGAGGTTAAAAGTATATTATAGTAACTGTGTTGGTTATGCAAAACTGGAGAATGGCTAATAAAGGTATTCTCTAAATCTTTTAAAACAATAATAATTCTGATGTAGACTATCCCTTTAACAGTCAACATTTTACATGCTTTATTTTGGTGCGTCATATGTTTCGACAGAGATTAAACAGAAAACAAAAAAATAAAAACTTACATCTCCGAATGAGCGACCTCATGGCCGTATAGCGTTCTGGCTCTCTGCGTCTCAGGTCACTGAATCGTCTCAGACACTGTCGTCGCCTCCTATGTATACCTGAAACGCGTCTCATCCTGCGCATCATCTCATATATTATTTCATCCCGTCTCTCGTGCCTAATACCGCGCACACCACCGATTCTCCTCGGGAAATACCTGTTCATTCCGTAAACAAGTATAATAAGCTCCCCATCTGTGAAAATTGGTGTTCTCGACATACTTGTAAACTCACGGAAACAAAAATAACTTTTTTTTAAGGCGACTATAAATATACTAGGTATACAGCTGTCTCATTGGTTATTGAAAATATCAATTTTAGTTTCGCTTATTGATTGGAGGGACATCTGAATAATATTGTATGCAACAGCGAATCACTAAACATGATGAGCGTCATCTAAATATTAATTTTAAATGCGTCACCAATGTACGTTTTAAAAACCAATAGAAAATTATATTATCTGCGTCACAAACAAAAACAGAAATAGCGCATGAAAAACCTTATGGCCCCATAGGCCTGTTGATTAAAAAAAAACATCTTGTAAATTATATGATTAATGTTATTAATAGTGAACAAAATGAGAAATATCAAAAAAATACATACCTATGGGGTGTTGAAATCAGAGATCCTCCAATTTATTCGACATAAAAATGGAGACACGAATGGCGCACAAAGTATATGGATTTATATAAACTTTTGGATGATTGTTGATTGATTACATTGCTTGCAATAGCATACTGATTGGCTGATTTAAATGATCACCTGGTTCATCGATTCCCAATAAATATCAAGAGAAAAGTCAATTGAATGTGTATGGTTCAGGAGATAGAATTGTCTGTTAACCATTACCTTTCAATTTGGCATAGACAATGGCATCTGCAGGGTCTGGAAAAACAAAATCAGGACGCAATATCCAATTCAATTTCCAGCAGAACCAGATTCTTGTTACTATGGTGCTGGAAAATTACGATTTTTTATTTGGTGCTAAAGCACAAAAAACAACTACCTCCAGGAAAAACGAAATATGGCGCTCAATATCAGAAAATGTATCTGCTGAGGGGAACAATGTTAAAACTGTAGATAATTGCAAAAAAAGATTCTCGGATATTAAGAGAATCTTGAAGGCAAAGATGGCCAGAGAAAAAAAGACAGCACGTCAGACAGGTGGTGGGAAGCCATATGTTGCAGAACTCTCAACATATGAAACTTTGTTAATGGAGAAATTGGGAGAAAATATGCTTCAGGGTCTAGAAGATTTTGACCACGACACTGACGCCTTAGCCGCACAAGGTACATTTATATATTTCAACGGCGTCATTTCTGACGCCGAATTTTAAAAAATGTTAATGGTATAAATGTTTAATATTGGATTTCAATTATATTAATACTTAATATTGATTTTAAACCTTAATCTATTACAGCATCTACTAGTAGAGCTTCTACTGTTGCTACACAGCCGTTACCTGTGGTTGATACTGGGCTGATTGATACAGACTCCAGCCACAGTTTTTCTTCAGCTACAACACAGCCAGACATAATGTGCAGCACCCCTGACCCAGGTGTTGGACAAACAACAGGTATGTAAGTTAATGTTAACTGTTGTTTAATGTAAATCTGTAATTGTTAACTGTTTAAAGTAAATGTGTAATTGTTAATATTCAAGTTTAATTTATAATGCCATTTTTTATAATTGTAGTGGAAGTCAGAAGGGCTATGGGGCCAGCTCCTACCTCTTCCATCTCCTCCTCCTCCTCAGGTAATACAATTAATGCAACACCTGAATGTTGTAAATGTGAAAACTTAAACAGACACTGAATGCCATAATCATTAATTTGTGTGACCCTATGAAATCACAGTAAATATTTATTATTTTACTTTTTATTTAAAGATTGTAAGATAGCATATTGGATTTCATTCCAGAGTTTTATAAAACAAGTAAACAATATCAAAATTAAAATACTTTATCTTGTGATGCTGCATGTAATATAAAGGGTTAATAAGTATTAGGGCACATTGAAATTTTATCAAATATAACTGTTGAAAATAAAAGGGGCGTTCAACCATTTATATGTGAAATCATTCTAAATTTATGTATTACCCAAAAATAATTTATATTTTTGATTGCTCAACATTATATTGCTACATGCATGTGATGCATATCTAGAAATTATTTCCACAGCATATTAAACACTGCATCTCTTCAGAGCAAAAGAGGTGATTGTATCCTGTGAACTATTACATTTATTAATTAGAAGATTGTAGAAGCACCTCAGGCTCAGGCAATGAATGTTGTTGAAAATGCTGATGAAAAGTGCTTATTTAAAGGAACAGTCTACAAAACAATAGTTGTTGTTTGAAAAGATAGATAATCCCTTTATTACCCATTCACCAGTTTTGCATAACAAACAAAGTTATATTAAAGGGACAGTCAAATCCCAAACAACCTTACAACAACTTTAGAATTAACATTTAGCAAGAGATTTGCTTTGTTCTCTTGGTATTCTATTTGAAAGCAAACCTAGGAAGGATCATATGATTTTTATGCCCTTCAAGTCCGCCTATATTTTATTTAATTTTCAGAGCAGGGGAGTGCTAGCTCATGTAGGCCATATAGATAGCATTGTGATTACGCTCGTGGCTAGTGGCAGACACTGCACTAATTGGCTAAAATACAAGTTAAGAGATAATAACAAAGTCATGTGATTAGGGGAGGTTAAAAGATGCTTAGATACCATTTAGTCACAAAAGTAAAAAGTGTATTAATATAACAGTGCTGCTTTTGCAAAAGTGGGAAATGGATAATAAAGCTATTTTCTCTCTTTTTAAAAAAAAAAAATGCTGGTGTTGACTGTGCCTTTAATATACTTTTTACCTCTGTGATTACCTTGTATCTAGGAACCTTCTTCCAGTCCCCTGATCACCTGAATTTTATGATTAAATTTGAATCAAATTTCAAATTTAATTGTAAGTCCAATCTGAATAATGAAAGCATAATTTAGACTAGACTGTGCCTTTAAATACAATTTATTTAAAATCCCTTACTTTGTATTCAAAGCATAGTTGTTAATAGTTGTATATAAAAGTTTTTGGGTTTATATTACTACATGAAATACATCCATATGCTTTCCTATTTTGTATGTAATATTCTTTTAAAGGGACAGTAAATCATGAAAGCTAAAGAAATTAAAATAGAGCATGTAATGTTATAAACATTTCCATTTTAATTGTATTACCAATTCTGCTTTGTTCTCTTGGTGTACTTATTTAAAAGATAAACATTCATTTGAACTGTGTTGGTTATGCAAAACCAAATGTTTAATAAAGGGATTATGTATTTTTTTTTTTTTTTTAAAAACATTGTTGGATGTCCCTTTAAAGGTGCATGTAATACAAACATTTTTATAGCATTTTTGCAATGCAGATTAAAATGTACAAAACCATGAAAAGTTCATTATATGACTGTTTTATTGAGGGCATATGTATTTTTGCATGAAATAATAATGCACATGTGTGATCTAGCTGCACGAGGCATATTATTTTTTAAATTTAATATTTTAATAATTTTTTATTTTTTTATTCCAAAAATAATATATTTAAATAAAAATAAAAAAAAAAAAATATATCTATTATGATTGGTGTGTTAAATGTCAACTGCAATGTATTATTATTAGTTGAATGCAAAAGGAGTGCAATCCTTGCAGATGGCTGTGACTTATATTAATGAAATTTACAGATAAATCTGTGCAGGCAACAACCATAATATATCTAACCCAAGTGTTGAATATGTGCTTATTTATCATTACTAAGAAATGAGATTCCAAGAGAACAAATCGATATTAAAAATATTATTGTTTATCAATGTGTATTAAACAGAGAATACATTGCACATTCATGCAACTTTAATTTTGATTATAATATTAGTTTATATTTACATTAGGTACCGAACGGTGTCATCAGCTGTCGGAGGAGCTTACAATTGTGGTTAGGCAGATACAGGAGAGTTTATATGACGAATCACAAGATCTGATTGGTAGCCTACTGAATGACGATACACAGATAGAAAGGTATCTTGAAGATTCAGCTGCTGCCGCCGCTGAACCTGCTGCACCAGGATCTGACCCTGCTGCTGCCGCACCTGCTGCCGCCCCTGCCGCCGCCCCTGCTGCTGCCCCTGCCGCCGCACCTGCTGCTGCCCCTGCCGCCGCACCTGCTGCTGCCCCTGCCGCCGCACCTGCCGCCGCCCCTGTTGCTGCCCCTGGCCATGATGATGATGGAGCAATAAATAATATGGTCAATCTGGGGAGGCAATATAGTGACAATCAACAGGAGTTGATTAGGACATTGGGTGTATATATTCAGCAACAGGGGCGTCAGGTGGAGATGCAAATGGAATTGCAAAGGGAGAGAATAGCTATAGATATACGTAGGGTAGCCATAGAGGAAAGGGAGTTGGTGCGAAGGGAGAGAGCAGATGAAGAGAACCGAAATTTCAATCGCAATTTATTTCTGTTGATGCAGGGTACCCTTCAAGAATTACTTTCTTCAAGAAGGGAAAGATCACCCCCACAATCTCCCACTGCCTCTAAGCGGTCTAAAGATTAGTTTTTTGATTTATTTTGTTTGTATTATGCATGAAGGAATGCTTGTTATAATTTAATAAAAGAAATTATTTTGATGATTATCTTTATTGTATTTTATTTGAAAACAATGATGTTTTTAATTACTATTCATTGGTCATATCTAATAAGTTATTAAAGGTACAATGTACACCAAAGTATTTTATATTTTTTAAAATAAATAACATTATTAAACATTGACCGGTTATGCAGAACCAACACAACTATATTAAATGGACATAAACACAATAATAATTAATGTTTATGTTAGAAAATAGAATGTTATTTCTAACTTTTCTAGTAACAACTTTAATTGTAGAATTTTAGTCATTCACTTGTTCTATATTGATGAAAGATGAATGTATGGAAGCTCATGAACAGGTAATAACCAATGTTATTGATAAATAGAAATATATATATGTTTTCAACTCCTTAAAAATAATGTATATGCACTAAAGTGCCGTTACTCAGTGGGCATAATAATTACTGATATTACACTACATAATATAATTTGAAGCCCGGGCTTAAGATTCAAAAATATCCTTAGCACCCCTAAGCTTGGGTGTGATGCCTTAACCCAGTGTTTGTCAAACAGTGTGCCATGGTACATTTGTGTGCCATGAGAGATCCTCAGGTGTGCCACGGCAGACTGACAACATTGTGAGATATTTATTTAATTTAGCTTTTTTTTTTACTCCCAGTGCAGGGGTGTCCCTCTTTCAAATATGTATATATTGGGAGGTATGTGACAGGCATCATGTACAACCATGACATATTGCTATTCACTCACAGACATTCAGTATGATTGTTTGAGAATGAATGTCAATATGTCACGTATAGTTTGTAGGAGGCATGGCATCACAGCACAATACATATAGTGTGATGTGTGTATGTATATAATATATATATATACTCTATTAGGATACGTGTGATTTTTTACAATTTTTGAATGGTGGTGTGTCACAGTATTTTTTAATTGAAAAAAGTGTGCCATGAAAAATAAATAGGTTAAAAAATCAATGTTTAAACCAATGGAAAATGGTCAATCTCCATGATAATGTTTTAAGGCAAAATCTAAACATGTATCTACACATATAATAAGAGCAACAAAATATATATATTTGATTTGGGTGGATTTTTGATTTTTATTATTACAAGCTAATCAGGGAGACTAAACATCTGCCATTGGTTAAAGAACACCACCCAAGATCATGTGTTAAACCTGTATTGCATTGATGCTGATTCCAAAAATTATATACAAAGATGAGGAAAATAGAATATAATTTAATAATAAAAATTGCCTTCTCGATAAATCATGAAAGATGATGTTTAATGTACTTTGTATCTAAGCATTTTCTGTGAGCCCTATGATAACATGGTCTATCACTTATAATCTATTGAGTATTAATTAGAAATATTTCATTAAAAAAAGAGTCAGGTGTGAAATGAAGAACATTTATTTGAATACATATTAACTATTAAGTTAAACTAACATAAATAGCCTCTTTTGGGATAATTTTAAACATAAAGATATGATGAAACAAAAGAACATATGTACAATATATTTACATAATCATTGTACTCCACTTGCATCAATTTGCTCTAAAGGTGCCACATTGTCATCATACTCTACTTGTAACATAGAAATATCAGCATCTGGCATGCGTAATGCTAGGTTGTGGAGCATGCAACATATGAGAAATATCAGGGATACTTTCTTTGGTTTGTATAGAAGTACTCCCCCAGAGAGGTCTAAACAACGAAACCTGCTTTTCAAAACGCCAAATGTGCGCTCTATAACACATCTTGTAGATGTATGAGCCTCATTGTAGCGCACTTGCGCAGGAGTTCTGGGGTTCAGCACAGGAGTGAAAAGCCATGGGAGACATGAATAGGCTGAATCTCCTGTGTGTAAAAAATAATTTTATTTTAGCAATATGAAATACATAATATTTTTATATCCATATATGACAATTAGTAAGAGATATTTACCTAGGAGAATTCCCTCTGGCATTTGATGATTCTGAAACAGGTCATAAACATGCGAATTTCTCAGGATGAAAGAATCATGTGTTGAACCTGGGAATCCTGACCGGATGCTCATAATCTTCAATTTGGCATCAGAGATGACCTGTATATTTAAAGAATGGTTACGCTTGCGGTCACGATAGGGCAATTCTCCTAACTTTGGAGGCTGCACTAACACATGGGTACAGTCAATTGCACCCAAAATGTTTGTCATCCCAGCAATCCCATAGAACTGCACCTTCACACGATGCCAATCCTCTGGTGTTTCCGGAATATGTACATAATTTACTATCCGTTGGTGTAAGGCTTTTAATACTACAGTTAGATGACTTGAAAAAGAAGCCTGGCTCATCCCCACAAATAAACTTGTTACAGCCTGAAATGATCCTGTGGCGAGGAAATAGAGGACAGCCAGCAGTTTTAACATTCCAGGGATTGCCTTTGTCCTATAAGTTATAGGTTCAATGGAGTCTTTGATCTCCAGATACAGATTCTCAATTAAACCTCTATTCAAACGGAATCTTCGAACAATTTCCCTGTCACTCAGGGTATGTAACCCTATTCTAGGTAAAAATAACCTTGGCCTTCTGCGTCGTTCATAACGCTGAACTAACTCCAAAAATCTCCTTCTTTTGCGTCTTTGTTGTATAGCAATGCAAAATAGATTGATCATCTCCATCTTGGTAATGACTGCATACATCAAACTTTCTATGCTGTTAGACACTCCCTTTTATAATGAGCATTTCACCTGCTGAAAATGCAGGTGGAAGCAACATATTGATTGCTGCAAGTTTTGGAAGAGACAATTAAGGTATATGATTTTTTCGTATAGATATATTTATACATACTTTATAATTTATATATATTTTATACATAGATATTTATCTGAAAATATATAACAAATGATAAAAGGAACATAAATGTTTTTCATTAGAAATCATTTCTAATTCCGATTGAGTTGTATAGCATCCGCAAGCTCAGAGGTGGCGGATTGAGAAATAGGTACGCTGCGTCGGATGAGACGCGAACGTAATTGTTGAACTTTAGATAATTTCTGAACAGCTTCAAATTGTTTCGAATAGGAGAGCGAATGCAGAGGATTACGCTCAATTTACACATGATTTCAACTCGTATCGATCTGCATCGAATAGAGAACGGTGGATCGTATGTTACGTCATAAAATTCTAATTATTGCGATCTTAAAGCTTTGATAAGTAAGGCGCATCCTCATCGCGCCATGTACGACGCGGAATTCGGGCGTATTGCAGGTTGACACTTTGATAGATGGGCCTGTATGTTATTATGAGCGTGTTGCCTGTTACAAAAACAGTAAACAAACAAGTTATCTGACTGTCTGTCAGACTGTCAGTGAGTAGTCTGTGACGCAGCATCAAAATAAAACCTAGTAGTAGTACAGACTACTACTTGTGTCTCTACAGCACTCACAGTCAGACAGAAGCAGCTGCAGAACTAGTTTGTTTACTAAAATTATTTACTAAAGTCTTACGGTTAGTTAAGTGAAAGTGATTAGACAGTCTGAAATGGATGATGTTTCAGACCTGAGGGCCTGAGACAAGACCCTATTTTTTTTATTTAATTACGCTCTCTGGATTGGGAACAGCCAGAGAAAGGGGCAGGCAGGCTGTTTGTTTTGCTACGTCACAGACAGAATGCTTTTACTGGTGGTGTTAGTAGTTACTGACTGAGACTGTGTATAGTACTATTCTACAGCAGAGAACTAGTAGTGTTTAGTAACTGTAAGTTACAGTAGCCAGAGAGAGAGTCAGACAGGCTGTGATTTGAAATGGATGATCATGTTGATTGTTTATTCCAGAGGCAGAGACCAGACCCTAATTTTTTTTATTTAAATTACCCTTTGGATTGGGAACAGGCACCAGAGAAAGGCACAGTCAGATAACTTTTTTACTGGTGTTAGTACTGACCTGTCTGTAGTTCTAGTCTACAGCACAGAAATAGTTTACTACTAACTGTGTAAGTTACAACTTACAGAGAGAGTCAGACAGGCGGCTGTGAAATGGATGATCATGTTTGTTCCAGACCTTAGACCAGGCAGACCCTCATGTTTTTATTTAATTACCCTCTGGATTGGGAACACAGCCAGAGAAAGGGGCAGGCAGGCTGTTTGGTTTGCTGCATCACAGACAGTCAGCCTGCCCCTTTCTCTGGCTGTTCCCAATCCCAGAGGGTAATTAAATATAAAAAATAGGGTCTGGTCTCAGGTCTGAAACAAACATGATCATCCATTTCACAGCTGCCTGTCTGACTCTCTCTGTAACTAACTTTCTGAACTCTGTCTACTCTTCTGTGCTGTAGACTAGTACTACAGACAGTCAGTGACTAACACCAGTAAAAGTTATCTGACTGTCTGTGACGCAGCAAACCAAAGCCCCTTTCTCTGGCTTCCAGAGGGTAATTAAAAAATTAGTGTCTGGAATCATCAATCTCTCTATCTCAGAGTAAATTACTATGCTATGAAGCTGACACTGGTCTCAAAGTTTACTATAGGAAGCAAAAAATTGGACATTGTTTTTCAGAAAGAAAAGTGTCTGAGTAAATTACTCAGAGTAATGTATTCAAACACTTCCTTCTGCAAAACAATGTCCAATTTTTTTTCTTCCTATAGTAAACTTTGAGACCAGTGTCAGCTTCATAGCATAGTAATTAATAAACAAACACACTGTTTTATAGTGAACCGTTCATTTCTCACCCAAACGGTTTAAACCACAAAAATGTTTCTTGTCCCCCTCTCAGTGAGGGTGGGGTACAAAATGTAACCCCAAGATGCTGAATAAGTCCTGTCCTGGGAGCCTCTATTAATAAATAAACAAAAT